>NC_134244.1:56998039-57298039 GCF_965152275.1 Natator depressus
GAAGATTAATACCAAGTATGTAGGGGACTGCATTTTCCCTTGGAGGTTAAAGCGTACTTGTTTTCTGTGCGAGTTATAATTTTCATGGTACACTAGGAACCATCGGATTATTATTGAATCCATAATTAAAAATCACATGGGGTGAGATAAATTCAAACTATGGTTATGACAATGAATTACAGTCATGTGGGGGCAAGTCTTGAGGCAAACCATGTTCAAACTATTTAAATGCTTTCCAGATTAATCATGAGACATTTTTTATTTAAACACTATAAAAGGGTCCATGCATTCTTTGAGGAATTTGCCCAGGAATTGGTTCTCAGCCCAGTAACTACTCACACTTTAGTGCATACCATTAAACTGGCATTCTGATGAATGAGCCAAGCCCACAGTAACACAAGCACATAGGAAACCTGAATGGGTAATTTAAGACCTATGAGTACTCATGCCTGTGAAGCATTTAAAGAAGCAAGATGCTGCCAGTGGAAAAATGATCTCCAACCCAAACATCTGAGTTTTGGAGCGGCAACCTGTATGCTGTGTGCAGCTATTATGGTGGCAGAGTTCTCTAGGGTGTGGTGGTCACTAAATAGGGAATCGAAAGTCAGAGTTGTGCGGGAGGAGAATTACTCCATGAAAATGGGGGACCCTGATCCTATGAGATCTAACTCACTGTCTTGAGTGTCAACTGAGGTGCTCAGCACATTGCAAAATTTGGCTAATGGCCAACTCTATTTCCATAAAGATTTTCTCTCAGTTCATCATTTAAAAACAGATAGTAAGAGATGGGCAACTTTTTCCTCCTCAAAAGAATTTAATCCTGTGTGTCTGGAGTCTTTTTCTTCTGAACTACCAGGTTTAGGCTAGGTCAGTCATTGGTAAGCATTTTTCTGGCCATTATTTGTATTACGTTTCCATTTCTATGGTGATGATCTTGTGAACATTTTAAAATCAACAAGCATAGTTGTTTTTTTTTTAAATCCCATACAGGATGCCCATATATATATTTCAGTTACATTACTTGTAGGCTGCTGTGAAAGAAAGCAATAGATTAATGTACTACAATAGTTTTTTGGTTTTTAAACCAACACTGTAGATTTTTTTAAAAAAATGATCCACCAAGGATACTGTATGGGACGTGCCTTCCATTGTATTGTACATTTTGGAGGCTAACCATATTGCATCCCTTTTAAGAAATGGGAGCAAGGGCTGTATTTATAGTAAATTTGACAATGGCTAGGCATCTGGTTGGCTGAGAACTATGTGTCATGCTGATCAGTATGGCCTCATTCTTTCTTTGTGCTCCCCATCTATCTGTCTGTCTCTGTGTCTGCCTCATGTCTTATACTTAGATTGTGAGCGCTTTGGAGCAGAGTCTGTCTTTTTGGTCTGTGTTTGTACAGTGCCTAGCACAATGGGGTACTAATCCATGAGTGGGGCTTCTGGGCACTATCACAATACAGAAAAATAATAATATTCTCACTAGAAATCATGGGGGAAATTGAAGGTTTTACATTTGTTTGGTGACCTGTAGGTGTCTTTTCTGCCTGCCAAGATCTTGGATATATTTATAACTATGCTATCTTACTGCTATAATTTTACTCTTAGATAGTTTCTTTAAAGGAACCCCAGTACTCGTAACCATAGGCACTTAAAACCAAAATGATTATGAGTGTGTGCGTGTGTGTGTGTGTGTGTGGGGCGGGGCAGCTGCTCCGCCCCGGGTGAAAGTAGGCTAGAACAGGCTAGAGAGGCTGCGCAGGCTGGCAGCCAATCACCAAGGGCCTGTGGGGAGCCAATCGGGGCTGAGCAGGAGGTGACCAATCAGGGCCGGGCTCAGCCCTATAAAAAGGCTGCTCAGGAGAAGAGCAGTGAGTCTTTTCCAGAGGGGAAGGTCTGTCTCCTGAGCTAAGGAGACCAGCACCTTGGACAGCGCAGCACTGGGCAGGCTCCAGGGTGCAGAGGAGAGCTCCAGCAGGATACCTGTCAGACTGCGGGCCCTGACCAGAAGGGCCTAGAGAGTGCAAGGGGTCAGAGGCAAAGTGACCCAGGCAAGACAGACAGATGAGGGGAGAGAAGGAGGGTGGAGAGTCTGCCACTAGAGGGTCCCTTGGTTGGGACCCAGAGCAGTGGGTGGGCCTGGGTCCCCCCCCTTGTAGTGCACCTGGCTGTGGAGGAGTGGCCATGACAGACTGCAACTGGCCCTTGAGCAGAGGGGCTAGCCTTTGGGGGTTGTGGTTGGCCACTGCAGCAGGGGCAAGCTGGAAGACTGCTGTTAATACCTCCCCCCCCCAAGAAGGGGGTGTGACTGGAGTAGTGGGCACTGCCGGAGGGCAGTCTCCTGAAGCAGAAGAAGGCAGTGTCCTGAAGTGGCTGCAGAGTGTCCTGCAGAGGATGCCACCGAGCAGGGAGCAATGTGCATCCCAGGACAGTGGAGCAGAGACAACGGACGGGACACCACCGGCAGAGGGTGCCCCACAGGGGACAGAGCTAATTCCCAGATGTACCAGCAGGAGGCGCTGTGGTGGTGAGTCCCAACCCCATCACAGTAGGATTTATCTAAGAGTCTTAGCCACAGCAGGGCTGCCAAACTCTGTCTAGTTAAGTATTTTTGGAACCCCCTCAGACAGGTAGATCCCAGCAGACTTGTTTGGAATATGAACCTGTGGTAGCAAGATGTGAAGCTGAACACGGTTTTAGCATCATGCATGCATTAGTAACAAAGCCCTGAAGTCAGCAGAAGAACATACCACATTCCGTGAAGGAAATTGCCCAGAAGATACTATAGTTAGTACTTGAGGACATTTCTACTGAAACATTATGGATAATCATTTGTACTAAATCTAATAGGGAAACTCTGGAGCTGCAGGATGACATAAATAATCCAGACAGGATGCCTGGGTTCTTTTTTAAAGACGTTTCTGTCGATAGGAAACTATTGCCAATGATGCCACAGCAACCAGTTCAGCAGGCAGGCTGGCAGACTCTGGGCTGCAGGGCGGCCTATAGATGCAGAAACTGCATCCCAGATAAAATGTGCAGCCACAAATGCGATCTCTGAAAAGGCTTCTGTGAAAGTGGAGGCATCACTGGGCATCACTTTTTCGTAATGAATTTGGAATAGAAAAGCAAAACCAGTGCACCGTTGTTCATGCATCTACAGTGCAATGGAGAGGGCTCAACACGTGCGAGTTAGGGTGGACACACCCCAGCTACCCTAACAGAAGATGGAACAATGCTGGAGAGATCCAGTCCTTTCCCTGTCTTCTGGAGGGCAAAAGTTTCAAAACCAGTGATGTCCGAATGACCCTTAGTTTGAGATCAATAATGTTTTGGGGACATCGACCTTTGAAACACAAGTCAGAAATGGATGTAAATGTGAAGCAACAAAATGTGGCTGCAGGAGCCTGGTACAATTTTGCCCTTGCTAAGTACAGGCCAGACTCTCTGGTTCGTTGCTTGGGTAGGAGGGAAGGGAGCCTCTGGGGGCTGCTGTGGGAGGGGAATTTTCCATTGCTTGTGGAATATTCCTATAAAGAGGAATATTCCTTTAAAATGTAATAGGAAAGAAGCCAGTGGAGTTCTGGAGGAGTTACTCTAAAAATAATGAAATCTAATAGTGAATAAAATTCTTTCTATGAAGTTCTTTTTTACCACATTCAATAGCAGGGATATAATTGAAATATATAGGATGGCCTAAAAGGCCTATATAAAAGATACCCTATTCTATAAAATGCTGGACAATTTGTCCATAAAGGATACCTTGTGCAAGGCTGCTATTTATTGGGTCTGGGTGGTTTTCCTTTGTTTCTGTGGTGCTTTTGCTTTTCAAGGTAAAATCCCTAAACAGTACTCTGGGAAAAGTAGTTATCTAATGCCCAAGGGACATGCCCTGCTGAGATGCCTTTAATTTACACACCTCTGTCTGCTCCTGCAAGTGATACACACTACAGAGAGAAGAGTGACCATCTGAGGTTAAAAAGTAGGGCCAGCAGCATTGGCCTTGCTCTCACCACCAGGTTTAACCCAAATTTGAAACTTTATGGCCCCAATGCAGCAGAGCACTTAAGCATATCAGTAACTTTGTGTATGTGAGAAATGTCATCCCTGTTCAGCCACTTAAGCGTGTGCAAGTACTTTGCTGGATCAGAAGCTAGAAGAATAAAATGAGGCCAGCATTTTCAAATGTGGGTTTTTAGAGCCAGACACTTAAATACACAATAAGGCACCAAAATATGTGTCCTGATTTTCAAAGGCACTGAGCACCCACAGCTCCCAATCTAGTAGATACTTTTGATTTACATTCATTCAGTGTGAATTATGGGTTCTCAGAACCTCTGAAAGGCTAGGGTTGCCAACTTTATACTCGCATAAAACTGAATACCCTTGCTCCACCCTGCCCCACCCCTTCTCTGAGGCCTCACCCCTGTTCATTCCATCCCCCATCCCTCTGTCGCTCACTCTCCCCACCCTCATTCACTTGCTCATTTTCACTGGGCTGACTCAGGGGTTGGGGTGTAGGAGGGGGTCAGGGCTCTGGCTGTGGGTGTAGGCTCCAGGAGGGGCTGGGGATGAGGTGTTTGGGGTGCAGGAGGGGGCTCTGGACTGGGGCTGAGGGGTTCAGCGTGCAGGAGGGAGCTCTGGACTAGGGTAGAGGGTTGGGGTGTGGGGGGGTATGAGGGCTCTGGCTGGGGGTGCAGACTCTGGGCTGGGGCTGAAGGGTTTGGGGTGCAGGAGGGTGCTCAGGGCTGGGACTGAGGTGTTTGGAGGATGGGACAGGGATCAGGGCTGGGGCTGAGGCATGGGGGGAGGGTCAGGGGTGCAGGCTCTGGGCAGCGCTTACATCAAGTGGCTCCCAGAAGCAGTGGCATGTCCCCCCTCCAGCTCTGGGCGCTGCCTTGTCCACAGGTCCCACCCTCGCAGATCCCATTGGGCGTGGTTCCTGACCAATGGGAGCTGTGAAGCTGGCGCTTGGGGCAGCGTCAGCACTTGGAGCTCCCTGGCTGCCCCTATGCCTAGGAGCTGCAGTGGGGACATGCTGCTGCTTCCAGGAGCTGCGCGGAGCAGACCGGACTTTTAATGGCCTGGTTGGCAGTGCTGACTGGAGCCGCCAGCGTCCCTTTTCGACTGGGTGATCCGGTCAAAACCCAGACACCTGGCAATCCTATGAAAGGTCCAGATTCTCATCAGAAAAGCATTTGACTATTTGAATGCCAGTGGAACTTATCCACATACTTGAACACATGCTTAAGAGCTGTCTTGAAAGGGGATAGATTTAAGCACATGCTAAGTGCTTTCCTGGATCAGAAACAAAATTGGAAAAAATATTTAGCTATTTAAATATGGATTAGGTGCCTCATTTTTTGTTCTGTGTATGTACAGTGCCTTGTCCTGGTCCCGGACACGGGCTCCTAGCTATTATGGTAATAATAATAATAATAATAATATCATAATCATAGCTTTAAGTCATCCATGTCTTTTGAATAATGGTGGCCTAAATCTTTCCCCACATCCATCTTTGTAACGCTGTATAACTCTTTCTAATGTATTCAAGATACTCTAATCACAGTACATTTCACTGACCACACATAATATCGTCTACATTTTCCTTACTAAGAAAATCACAAATGAGAGCAACTTTTTGTAAACAGCAATGAGCCAGGAGGTAGAAAATGGTTTAGCATGGAACAGGAGATTGGAAACACATGTTGACATGGAATAACTTTGCTGGAGAGAACCACTGAAGAGCTGGGTCAACTTGACCCATTGGTTCTGTGGCACTCAGTTGGCTGCCACAACAGTGGCCGAAAAAGAGCATTATGGATCTAAAACGAGTAATCGATTTAAATGACTCTATCCATGGTTAATTTGATGTGATGCGTTATTAGTTATGGGAGTGCAGGAAGTGTCAAGTTTGGGGACCACTCTTATACCAAAGGAAATATTGCCATAGATGAGTAGGTTGAAACTCAAGCTAAAAACCTAGAATTCCTTCGACCTTTGGCGTAGGCATACAACTTCCCCTGGAAGTCAGTGGGTAGTGGATCTCTAACTCTCATTTGTGCCTTTGGAAAATCTCTCCTACAGCTATTTTTCCATTTAAGAAAACAAAAACCTGTCCAGCTACGCAGTGCTGTAAAGTCAATTAGCTTGCTACAACATTGCACATTAATTCGCAGCTTGCCAGCTCATTGACTATGAAATGTATTCATTGTTGTCAGGTGTGCAAGTCTGTTGGGTTTTACAACAGAATGAGGATGTCTTATCTTTCACCTCACAATCCAGATTGTCAAAATGACAGTGCCAGGCTGCTGCTTTGTAGGATGTAATTAGTGCCTCTTTTCTCCTCACTTGCCATCAGAGGTAATCTCACTAGTTTCTGAGTTAAATTAAGGTGGGATTCCCCCCTTCACAGCACATAGATGCTCCCCAACTCTGACATCTGTGCTGGGCTCCTTAGGCCTTCGTCCCTTAAACAGCACCAAGGGTTGAAATCGTATGCAGAAATCCCTTTGTCTTGGGAAGGAATAAACATTTTGTTCCAGGCTTACAATGTAAATGGTATGTTCTCACAGTGACTCTAGACTCAATCAAGCTTGCTGAGACAGGTGGTGCATTTTAGAGTGAGTAGGGACCACTGGCATTTCCCTTCTTGCATGTCTTTTTTCCAGAGCCGGAATCCTTCATTTCTTTGGGCATGGGACCCCTGGAAAAAGAGATGTGACCGTCATTTACAAACCCAGCATGGCAGTGGTGTTTGGAACAATATTTTTTCTTTAATAAAAAAGTTTGAGCCACCAGTATTTTGATGGCCGCTCAAACTGCAAAACCAAAAGACTGGCTCTCATGCTTGCAATGCATCATAATGATTGGTTATGCGCCGAAACATCAGTGAGTGTCAGACGCTTTCACAACATATAGACCCCCTAAACTCTTTGTTCTCAGTGCCTGTCAGCTACAAGGAGCACAGCATAACAAGGCCTTTCTTTATCTTTTCCATTTCAAAGGCTTTGGTTTTTTAAAGACATTTTGCATTTGCAGTAAGGTGAGGCTAATTCTATTACAAGACAAAATGTTGGCAGGCTTATACTTCCCCAGTACATTTAGAATTTGTGGGTGAATACCATGTGTCTTTGTGCCACATTTAACTTCTCATTCTGCTGAAACCGACTGTTCCAACACTTCATTTTTTCTCCTAGATCTCACCTTTTCTCCCACAAGAAAGGCGAGCTGCTTGGTATGGCCGATGCTAGAACCAGCATAAAGACCCGAAACTTTTTTTTCTTGCCTTCCTCCTTAAACAAATTCTCATTTGTGTTCCAGAGGTGGCCTGAGGCCAACCAGACAGGAGAGAGATGGGGCAAGCCAGCTTCACCCTAGGCAAGCTCGTGGTTTTCGTTACTCAGTGCTCGTCCTGCTAACGCTGTTATCCAGTCTGCACTCCCTTTGTTCTCAGCCACTCCAGCAGTCTGGTAACTGCTTGAGTTTGTGGCGTGACTATAGAGTTCCTGGTCCTCCACAGTTACCAGAGAGGGCCAGGATTTGTTGCTGGGGAATTTAACAAAGAGAGGCACTTCTCAGGCAGGGAGTTGTCTCGTTGCTGCTTTAGACATGGCTCCTTGCGGTTATGTCCTCACACTGCAGAGTTGTTGACACACACACACACACACACACACAAAACCACGCTCCTGGGAACTGCATTGCCCCTTTTCACTCAACGTATCAATGGGTCACACTGTGACACTGGTGTGGCCTGAGGGGTGAAGGTGGGAGTGGCCGAAATACAGTGTGTGCCTTCCTACCTGCACTGGCAGGTGCTGGAGGGCAGTAGCTAACTGTGCTTTGTGCTACTCCCTGCTGCTCTACCGTACAGCTGTGTCCCTCCAAACAAGACTATCTCTTGGATCTAAAGCATCTGCCTTACTCCACTTGAGTGAATTTTTGATCACTGCACCACTGCAATGGTTCCCAGACAGTGATCTGTCAGCCACCAGAAGTCTGTGGTGCAGTGGCTGGTGGCCCATGGAGAGCTGGCAGGTCACATGGTGCTCGGTCCTTTCTTGTTTCCAGCTGCTAACTGCATTGAAAGAAGCTAGACATGCCCTGAATAGTTTCCTAATATTACTGTTCCTTGTAAACAACTGCTGTGGGTGCCACAGGTATGTTATGGGATTGTCTGCTTGCTTGTGAATGAGAGCACACAGTCCATTTGTGTATTCAGGTGTAGTCTAAATGACAATGTTTGAGAATGCCTCGTGCAACTGAACAAAAACAAAGCAAAGTCTGTTCAAACTACCCCCCTAAAAGGACAGAATGATCTATGCCAAACAAGGAAATTTAAAGGGCATTCACATCAAGACGGAACTACTGCATTACAGCCTGTGGTAACCTCTGTAGAGCCATTTCATAACACAGCTTGGCAAGTCAAACACAGTGAGCCTGATTCTATTGCTGAAACTCAAAGCAACATCAGCAGGAGCCTAGTGCATGGAATGGCTATTAAATGACTTGAACTGCAGAACATAATACTGATGAAATATAGACCCTGGTCTTGTCAAATAAACTCATAATTAAATAGATGTGATTGTTTCACTCCTTCTCCCCACTTGTTAGGCTGTTCAGGGAGACACTATATTTTTAGGTTTAAACAATTGTCTTTTAACTAAATAATTAAAGCGGGCTATATTTTTCACCTGTTGTGTTTGGTACTATAAATCCAGGTCGTACATATCCTGTTTTATTTTATTTTTTTCTGGAAGGTGGTGGACAACTGGAGATGTAGTCCGATTATCCCATCAAAGGTAACAAGGAAAGTGAAACTTGGACTGTAATTTTCATTTATTTTTAAAGGGAACTAGCTCTCTGATAAAGGTTTAACAGCCCCATGCTTCAAATAAGGCTTGAGAGTTTCCAATCTACTCCTCTCTCTACTCAAAGCAGATCTCCAGAAACTGTAAGATCTTATATTCATGGTACTTCTAAAATACAAAAACCTTTCAAAACAAATCCCCAAACCTTTCAGACTGCCTTTGTGCATGATGAACAAGGAAACTGTAGGGCACAACCTTCCCCTGCCTTTTCCTTTTCATATAATCTTTTAGAGTGACAGTCTAACTGATTTTACCTCACACTGAGTATGTACACAAATCCCCATTCCCAGGCCTCCCTGGCAGGTGGAGCAGTTGTGAATCTGCTGGATGGGGCTGTGGTGATTTCAGGATGATGGAGGGCCAAAGTCATCCGTTCCTTCTACATGCAGAATGGCGAAATCTTTCACATGCATCTTTGTTACCAGCCTATTTGGGTATGCTATTGGTGGGAATTATTTACAGGACAATAGGAGGGAATCCCTCAACTGCTAGTGGCCATGGAACAAAGGCTTAGTAATTGCTCTGTTTTTTATGATACACTTTCATCTCCTTGTATAAGCTGTCTTTTAAGAACTGAATGGCAGGGAGAGAAGTGCTTTGGGACTATGTGACTCCTTGAAATGTAGTTGTTGTCTGCCAAATGCCAGCCAAGCGACTCAAGAAGCTAGCAATAGTGAATGCAAATTTCGGCTGGATAGAGACCTGAAGTGTGGAGTTGTGCATCTAATTAAACATCCAACTGAGCCTACAAACCCCCATGTTTTCACTTGCACTGGACTCTTCCATTCCACAGAGAAACACCGAAGCGCCTGTCAGGTTGTGTTGTGCAAGCTCACAGGCAGTCACTGCATGTGGAATAACATGCCCCCTTTTAAAAGTTAGCCCTTTTCATCTCCAACGATGCAATAGGAACTGAATAAGTGCTTAAGTAAATAACAATTGATTTTTCTCACCACTGGCTCACTAATATTCCCATGAGCTCAGCTGAATATATTTTTTAATATATTGGATTAATATTCCATGTCTACCTCTACCCATATGACCTCCTTTGCATAGTCCATTTGTCTTCTGATCTGGGCCCACATTTCTTGCATGAATGGCAGGCACATTGCAGGAGATGCTACTGATTTAGGAATTATGGAAAAGTTATGTTCGCAGTTGTGTGCCTGAAAATGAGAGGTCAGGTTTGTAGCCTCAGAAGCTTTAGATGAAGAAACCACTTGTTGCATCTTTCTCTGTAAAGAGCAATATCTCTACAGAATTTACAGAAGTCATTTTTCTCTCTCTCTCTCTCTCTCTCCCTAAAATGGTGGTTGATGGTATAGTTCTTGAAATGATCAAAGTTTATCACCCTGATGGCATTGGTGAAATCTTGGTCCCACTGCTGTCAATGGCAATCTCCTGCAGGCTGCAGTGGGGCTAGGACTTCACCCCACAAGTTGCAATTTTCAGGTGCTAGCTGACTAGAATACTGCTGGTGGCCTATCCAGGGGCTGTTTGGGTCTGTGTGTGTAATGCTGAGTTGCCCAAACTCCTAATACTACTTAAGGTTCCACATATAGATTCCTGACTTCTCAATGGGCTTTTTGTGGAAGAGAAGCTGGACTTTTTTTTTTTAAATCGCAAATAGCAGGAATGAAGAGGAAACTGGTGGCTCTTAAACTAATTTTGTTTTCCTTTGGTCTAAATGAGAAATATTTCTTTCCGTGACTACTACAAATTATTGGGGCCTGACTCCCAGTTGCCCCACAGCAGCTTTTCACTGGTGCTGGGGTCGCAGAGTGGCTGTAAAGCGGCTGGACCGGCCTTCATGGGATCTCCCTGACAAATGGAGAGTCCTGGGTAGGTGTAGGATTGAGATAGTTGTGTCTGTGCCCACCCCTGTGTTCCCCGGGGTAGGGCAGCTGGACTATCGGGAGGCATGGCCAGGGAATTCCTCCAGCCCAGCTTTTCCTCGCTGTGGGAACCGCCCATAGGAGCTGTTGGCAGTCAGGTGCAAGCTCACACAGCCCCGGAGGCTGCTATTAACCTGAATCAGGAGCTGAACCCATCCCTGCATGTACAAAGGTGCCACAGAGCTTGGGTCCAGAAATAAATTTTAGCTCTTAATTCTTTTAAACACATTGGCCAAGATTTCCAAAAGCAACTCCTAATGGTGGGTGGCTCAAGTTTGGGGACTGCAGCTTGAGACCCCTTAAAGTGGCTGGACTTTCAAAGAACAGGTGCGCTGCGCTTACTGAAAACTCAGCCCTTTTTAAGGTGCCTTAGCCTGGGCACCCTAAACTGAAGGTCCCCAGGATTTGGCTTTTGGAAATCTTGGCCACTGGTTTCAAAAGAGCTCAGCACACTTTTCTCCTTCTATTTTGAATGTTGCATATGTGGGGATTGTTGAACATTAAAAATGTGTGCTTTTAATTAAAGAAATAAGCTATCTCAGATGCACTGTCCTGCATCTATTGCCTGGGTGCTTATCTTTCTGGCTGCATGATCTTTCTCTACATCTTCCATTTTCGGTACTTAGAATTGGCAGAAACTTGGCATTTTAGTGAGACCTACAGACCTCCAAGCATTTGTTCATTAGTCCATTGTGCAATAGTACTCCATTATTTAGAGGTCTAATACTTTGGAAATGGCTCTCTGGGCAGCTCATTATACACTAAGGAATGTAGCTAAAATCTGGTGCTGAAGCATTGCAGCAGGCTGAGAAGTTAAAACAGAGCTGAGGACTTCCTCAATGATTCTTGTCATCAAATCATGTGACTTATGTCCATAGCTAGAGGACAAACAAGGTTGAAAATAAAGCTCAGGGACAGATTAATCCCTCCTGGAACCTTGTCTCTTAAGTGAAATCCTATACCCGCAATATTTTTCTAACCCTGTGAAATTACACAATGGGGAAATTGTAAATACACCTTGTAGGGAATCCTCTGCCACTCAGCAATAATGCTGATGAATTGGAATATTTTGCATTTATATAGTACTTTCAATCTGATGAACTCAAAGTGCTTTATAGCTGTTCATGGATTTAGCCTTGCAATACTCCTAGGAGGGACGTAGTATTATCCTTGTTATGCACAGGAGGAAGATCAAAAATAGAGACGTTAAGGAATTTGCCCATGCATACACACCTCTGTGGCTGAGTTGGAAATGGAACTTCCCTCTCATGGCTCTTAGTTGTGTGCTTTAGCCAAAAGGCCATCCCTAGATCCTTCAATGAACCCAGAATGGCCTGTTGTTTGTTATTGCTACGTGTTTCAAAGCCATGTGAGTATCTTGTGAGTATAAAGGAGTTTGTCCCAACATTCAGAGGAAACATCAGGCTAAGGGAGCAGTTAGCAGCAATGCAGTACACAGTGTGATGCTGGTTGAATGATTTGTGCAATCTGGAGCTCAGGAGAGTCTCATTTATATGTTGATCAGTAAATCTCAAAGTGCTCATAAGGAGAAAACAGAAATATGACAACAATTGAGGACTGAGGAGAGAGAGAAAGCGCCAAATGCATCACAAAGACAAAATTTGCTATTTATGGAGCAAATTCTCTGATATACTGTGCTAATGTAAACCAAGCTATCAGAAAATCTGCACAGTACCAGACATAAAAGATTAAGGAACAGTAGAGCTCATGCTAGCAATAGATTCTGATCTGGATTTGTTATGGCCCTGTCATGAGACAGCAAGTAAAATGGATGTTTCATTCTCCTGTCATGTGTATCAGTAGATCATTGTACAGTGAACATAATAAAACTGAAAGGGAGGTGCTTTTGTCCGCACTCCTTCACAAGGCTTATGTGCCACTGAAGATATATTTTTGGGGTCTTACATGGAACTTAGGCTGGTTGAAAATGTTCATCAATATTTTGATTGGAAAAAAGCTTATGTTAAAATGTGGGTTTTTTTAAAAATAAAAATTTCACACTGCAAAGGAAAAATGAAATGAATTGAATACCAACTTCCATATCAAATCAGGTTTGTGTATGCCATGTACAATATTTACTTATTAACTTCACTGTAGTTTGTACCAAGAACTGGCTACAGATCTTGTGTATGAAACAGTTAAATGTAACTGATCCAAGATCTGTAATTCTGTCAGATGAATAATTATTAAATGAGACATGTACTGTCCTATTTAATACATAATGAAACTCCTCTGATGAATACATGAGATAAGAATAAGTTTGTTAAGATATTTCACTGAAAGAAGAGGCTCTACGTGGAAAATAACTGGTTTTCATCAAAATGTTCCATAGCGAGCTATCCTAATAGGCAGAGTTATACATGTGAAGATCAACTATTTGTATTTGGTGATTTGCAGACCAGATCAAATAACTAATGGCTGTGTGGTTGTCAATATCCTCCCTTAGTGACATGGTGCAGAATTTATTCATTATAATAAGCACTGTCCATTTTGTCATGCAGCATGTTGGCAAGCGCAGTGGATGCTTTTTGGCTGCAAGTTAGAGAAAGCAGTGTCTGAGAATAGCTGTGCAATGAGTCACTGGGCAAATCCACAATCTCTCCGGGTTTCAGGTTGTGCGCCGGGAGGCCTTCCATAGCAAACAAAAAGCTATTGTAAATGTATGCCCCTTTTCGATCACTGTCACCAAGTGTCACAGTGACATCACCTGAATCAGTATTGCCAAGTCTCTTTAGACCGAATTGGACCATTTTGTTTCCAGATGTCTATTCCTGCACAGTGATTTCAAGTCCCAGTTGCACGTTGCTGACATAGTTGGAGATTTTTTTGAGGATATCTAAACTGCCTTGTTCAGAAGTGGATAACAACACTATTATAGCCCTAAGCCCACAGCAGATTCCTTGGAAATACTGCCACTTTCTCAGGAACGGATTGTATATTTTTGTATGAAGGCAGCATCTGCCGAACTGCTTAAATAGAGTGCCAATGTCATAAGACAGAATAAATATCCAGGCAGACTGAAGTACTATCTTTAGGCTTAGGCTGAATGTGCCCTCTGCCTGCCAAATACAAATCAGAACCAAAATGTCTCCCTATTTCCTGCCTGAAGAGTGAAATTTCTTTCTTTCTCGTTATGTTCTAGCACTTCTAAATCTGGGTGTATTCTGGTGAGAGCTGTGTAGTTGCCTGGCAGTCTCTGACAACCCAGATCGCCCTGGCATAACCTCCCACATGGAAGAATGAGGAGTACTTGTGGCACCTTAGAGACTAACAAATTTATTTGAGCATAAGCTTTCGTGGGCTAAAGCCACTTCATCAGATGCATGTAGTGGAAAATACAGTAGGAAGATATATATATACACACACACAGAGAACATGAAAAAATGGGGGTTGCCATACCAGCTCTAACAGGACCAATCGATTAAGGTGGGCTATTATCAGCAGGAGAAAAAAAACTTTTGTGTTGATAATAGCCCACCTTAATCGATTGGTCCCGTTAGAGCTGGTATGGCAACCCCCATTTTTTCATGTTCTGTGTGTGTGTGTGTGTGTGTGTGTATGTGTGTAAGTAAAATATCTATCTTCCTACTATATTTTCCACTACATGCATCTGATGAAGTGGGCTTTAGCCCACAAAAGCTTATCCTCAAATAAATTTGTTAGTCTCTAAGGTGCCACAAGTACTCCTTATTCTTTCTGCTGATATAAACTAACACGGCTACCACTCTGAAACCTCCCACATGGAGTTACCTAAAGCTTATAGGGACCTGGAAATCTAGTCCCGTATGCCCTCTGGCTTAGTTTCCTGCCAAAAGCACAAACCTCCCTTTTGAGAAGACCGTGTGCCTCTCCAGCTTGTCCAGAGTTTTGACAAACAGTTTGGGAGGGCCTGAAACAGGTTCAGGAAACTACTGGTGTCATTCCTGCATTCAAATCGGAAGCTAATTGTGCCAAGAGATTTTGAAGACAAAGTTTGCGTCTCCCCAAAGATCAGTCACATGACATGCACGCCCAGCCCTTCCAGAACAGAATCGACGGGCTTGAGGTGAACAGGGTGTTTGAACATCCTATTAAGGTGGTGCAAAACTCCATTTTAGCAGAAATGCTGTTGGAGCTTCAGACAAAATTGCTCATTATTTAGTGTGAGCCTTGACTTACCCATCAGTAAGGGTGTGCTGGACCATTGTCTTGTCAGGACTGAATGAGGTAATCAAGAAGAACCTCCAAACGTAGCTTTGTGTGGGATGGTAGGGCAGATTGGAGATCAGCTGATTTTATTTTCCACTACCATTATTAGTGAGGTCTCCCTTCCCCAGTTCTCCCTTTCACATGCTGTCGTCTTCTACATGCAGACCCGACACACACTCTAATGGAAAGCTACAGACATCCTAAAAGCACTACTGGTTAGATTGCATTACTGAATGGTAGACCGGTTGCTCAGATCTAATGTAATACACATCAAGGGGTAATGCTTCCTGACTTGTGTGCATATATCAGTAAAGGGTGATTATTTTTTTTTAAATGTGGCAGTATGTTATTGTGAATCCTCACTGGGTTATCTGTGTGTGTTTGTTTTTGATAGATTATTTCCCCCCCTGTAGCGGGGTGGTCACCCGCTCCTGCCTGGAAGGGCTTAAAACGGCCTTGGGGGAGGGCTGGGGCAGGGGAAACACTGGGCTGATTGGGAGGCAGCCTCAGCTGTGGCCACACCCCAAAGAGACCCAGCGGGCCCTATAAAAGCCAGTGAAGCCACGAGCAGAAGGACTCTCTCTCCTTCCTCTGTTGCGAGGGAGGGACCTGGCTGCTGGGAGCATACCAAGGTACCTGAGGTGGAGCAGGGCTGGGGGAAGGCCAGAAGAGCTGGGCCGCTCCAGCCTGGAAACGCAGCCCCCCAGGCTGCAGGCCTAGTGGAAAGCCAAAAAGAGTACTGGGGTTGCAGGGGGCAGCCCAAGGGGTAGGCAGAGGCAGCAGGTCCAAACCCCGCTTGCCTATGATGAGTGGCGCTTACACTGCAGTCGGCCCCAGGGAATGGGGGCTAGGTGATGACTGGCAGTGGCCATAGTCTGAGGCGAGGTAGGGGTAGAGGGTTGGGGGTTCGCCGGGGAGGGGAGACCCAGATCTGTGTGGGGTACTGCAGGTGGCAGCACCCCGGCATGAAAGGGGGCACCGGGGTTCAGGAGGGACTCGGGGCCTAGCGGCAAGTGGGACACCGGCCTGCAGAGGGCGCTCCGGAGGCTGGAATGCTAATTCCCTGGATGACCAGCAGGAGGTGCCGCGGGGTGAGTCCCGCCCCGTGACATCCCGCATCTGGAATTGACAAGCTGATTACTAACACTTCTAAATAAAAAAGCTGATTGCTGCTTTACTTGAAGAAGAAAAATGGTGAAAAGGTGGGGAGGCTGGAGAAGGTGTTAGGTGTTTTGTGCACAGCCACTATGGAAACCACATAAGTAACTTTTAACTGAAAGTGAAGCTGTCTAAAACTTGCTGAGTGGAGTGAGGGGCTGTTTCTGACAGGCCTCCACACTGGATTGCAAAATCAGAATCAGCTGTGAACGATCAAGGAAGTCTCTCGACTTCCTTGCGTAGCTTGGTAAAGCACTCAGATCTGTGAGCTTGAGTCTGAGTCAACTGTCACATAAATTGGTGTAAATCGGGCATACTTGATGTCAAACAGATGCAAGAAGTGTTTCAGGCTTCTGTGCTTTGCCTTGAAAGTAGGCCTAATGTGGTTGAAATGTTGATAACAATGTGATCTAATTTAAAGTGTCTGCCAGGGATGCATTGCAGCACTTTTGTTTTTGTTCAGAGTTAAATGGAAGTGTTGCCGGCACCCAGTGCCGAGAGGCTGAACAACAGCTTGAGTTGGTTCGTTACCCGGTGTGCTACATCCAATAATCACAACGGGGTGGAGAAGCAGAAAAGTTTATTTGAAGCTTCAAATAGGTACAGGGAGATTTGAATCTCAAATCCTGTACACAGAGCAGGAAGTTACACAGGCTTTTATACATCCTTTTTCCCAGCATACTTATCCAATAGCAAGCTGCCCCAAGTATCCATATAGCCAGCCAATCCAGTTCCCAGCTAGTTCCCTGGTTCTCTGTATCATTTGTTAAACTATACATAAAGCTGCTTTATTCAGCATTGTTCTTCCATATCTGCCCTGTTTGGCCTTGCTTAGTTTCAGGCAGTCTGACTCTGCAGCATATTGTTGCAGATCCTCAGCATAACTGCTGTGTGTGTCTCCAGGCGGGGGGCCAAGGACACTTGGGCCTAGTACGCAGAGCTGCTGCGAGTGCCTCCAGGCGGGAGGAGGGGCCGAGGACACCTGGGCCTAGTGCGAGGGGGCTTCATCGACACTCGTGGTCTTCCATCCCCTCGAGTTACCTAGTGGCCGTGCCCCAGTGTCCCCAACAACTCCCCCCTTTGAGAACACTCAACAACCTTGGCTCTGAGTTTTCTCACTTGGGCTACTTATTTCTTTACAATAGGACTTTGCATAAGCACTTTGTGGTAGTCCTAAAGAGAATGACTTATTAACTTTTGCAAAAGGGCTCTGACACATGATACTGCACAGCATAATACCAGTAATACAAGCAATACAGGAAAAAGAATTTTCAATAGCAGGCTAAATAAACGACCAAGCCAAGACGACAAACCCGAGCCTGAAAACAAGGTTTGCAACCAATCGTTCTCTGGGGCAGTATAGGCAACCTGTGCTCCGGCTCGGGCATGGGCCTCAGCCTGTACCACCTTTTCATAGATCTCATAACTTCTATCATTTACATATACACAACATTGGGGCCCGACGAGGGCACAAACCCTTCCTTGGGATGCCAAGAGATAGTCCAAACCCAGCCTGTTTTGGAGGGAAAAGGTCCTGAGCTGCTGTACCTCTTTATTTAATGTTTTTACTGCTGACCCTAAATCAGTAACTGAGTCCTCTAACTCTAAGGTAACTTTCTCAAGTACCATTTGCAGCCTTACAGTATAGCAGCCTATGCATGCCATGGCTGGTCCGGAAACCAGTGGCGCTATTCCCAGTACAGAGCACCCTACAAGCTTCTCGGTTGTGAGGGGATTCTTCATATTGCCCTCCAATGCCGTAGTCAGTCGCTGCAGGGTCTTTTCTCGTGACTCAACAGAGGTGTCTCGGGCATTTCTAATCTTTCCTTTGGGCAGTGTGGCAGTTATGGAAAGATGAGGAACTCCATGAGCTATATAACAGCTACCTGTCCAGTTGGCTGGCAGCACCTTGTAAGCCTTTTGGCCACATACAAAATAGTGACCCTGTAGGGCTCAGTAAGGACTGTTTCTTAAGGGGATTCCTGGGATATTTAAGGCTGCTTTTTCAAACAGTTCATATGCCCGTAGGGGGGCATCCCATCCTCCTGATTGGGTACAAGTGGGGGCATTTCTAATTGTGCCGTTCAAATTACACTCGCCATAGGGACCACTACAAACCCACCATTGGCTTGCTACATTGGAGATGTTAACTGGACGGCAAGTTACATTTCCAAACCCCTTTTTTGTGGTAAGATTATTTGTAAGAGTTTCCCTAAAAGGGGAGGAACCATTACACCCACACTGTTGGCCTCCCCTTTTGGTCTTTACCCAATACCCATCAGCCCACTGTGTAATAACACAGGAGCTTTTTCCCACAGGACGCCCATAGTGATCAGATTGGTTTCGGGTAAAACATAACACTCCCTCAGTGAGTACTGCAACTGAATACTCCTGGTCCTGATAGGTGGCCTGCTGTAAAGAGGTCTTATTCCAGAACGGCGAGTCCGTTCTTTCCTGCTCTTTGGTGGTGGCTAATTCTGCTAGGGTCAGGGGCAGCATGTCAAGGGGCATTCCCGTTCTGGGGGACAGTGGAGTCGGAGCACATACCCAGCAATCAGTCTGGTTTGTTAAAGTAGCAACATGGTGCGCAAGCGAAACAAAGGAGTTATGCTCCCGATATGCACAGTTTGGAAATACCAATACAGAGAATAACAATGTTACCCAATTAATCATCACCAGGGTCTTCCCAACCCAGGGTCTCCAGTACCTGGGTGAGCCCATTTTAGCATTAAGGTGCCCGCTATTTGTGTCTTTTAAACAGTAGCTTTAGCCCGAGATCGTCACTAGATGAGGAGTCAGCAGGTTGGACGGTCCACTGTTCTGCTGACGAGGGGGCGGGTACTGCCTTCAGACGAAACTGATGGATCCAGTTCTTGTGTCCCTCGATCTTTGCCGCTGTATGGGAGATCAGCAGGACGGTATAGGGTCCTTTCCACTTTTCCTGGAGAGGCTCGTCTTTCCAGGTGCGAACAAGCACAGAGTCACCAGGCTGTAAGGAGTGGACTGGAGTGTCCAAGGGGAGAGGCTGGGAATCCTTGGTATACCTGTGAAGAGACAAGAGAACAGCAGACAGGGAACACATATATTGTGACAAAAAAACCATTATCCAACTCCCATTCCCCTGACAGAACCGGGGTGCCATTCATAGGCCATGCCCTTCCAAACATAATTTCAAAGGGACTGAGCCCTAATCTACCCTTTGGGAGAACGCGGATACGGAGTAGGATGAGGGGCAAAGCATCAGGCTATCGCAGTGAGGCTTCTTGACACACTTTTGAGAGATGCCATTTGAGGGTCTGATTGGTACTCTCCACTATCCCACTGGCTTGTGGTCTCCAGGGCGTATGGAGTTTCCAGGGGATCTGTAAGGCATGTGAGATGTTTTGAATGATTTTTGACATGAAGTGTGTCCCATTGTCAGATTCCATCCACAGGGGGAGTCCAAAGCGAGGAATGATCTCCTTAACAAACTTGAGGGCCACTGTTCTGGCAGTGCAGTTACGGCATGGGAAGGCTTCTGGCCATCCACTGAACCGATCCACTATAACAAGGAGATATTTGAACCCTTGGGTCCGGGGAAACTCAGTAAAGTCTATTTGCCACACTTGTCCAGGGCCTGGAGTGGGTTCTAGGGCAGCTGGTGGCACAGGATGTCCCAGTCGGGGGTTATTCTTTCGGCAGACTAAGCAGTCCGCTTGTACCTGGGCAGCCAGGGGTCGGAGTCCGGAAGTGATAAAGTATTTTCCCATTAGTTGGATAAGTGCTTCCCTGCCAGCATGAGTGGTTTGATGTAGTTTCTGCAGCACTGGCCGGATTAGGCCCTTTGGTAAGAGGACCTTCCCTTCTGGGGAATGGAGCCATCCTTCCTTTTCCCGGAGACCGAGTTTGTCAGTTAGCTGTCTCTCCTCCCCAGAGTACTGTGGGGTTGGAAGCTCCCCTACTGATGGGATAAGGGCATGCATATGGGCGTTCTCAGTCTGAGGGGATGGCAGGGTGGCAGCATGCTTAGCCTCTCTATCTGCCCGGGCATTACCTCTGGCCACATCTTGATCCTCCCTTTGATGGGCTTTACAGTGTACCACCGCCACTTCCGAGGGAAGTTGTACGGCTTCTAGGAGCCGGATGATTTGGGGCCCATACTTGACTGGGGAGCCTTGGGCTGTCAGCATTCCCCTTTGCTTCCATAGGCCAGCATGAACATGCAGCACACCAAAAGCATACTTTGAATCAGTAAAAATGTTGACCCGCTTTCCTTTTGACAGTTCAAGTGCACGGGTCAGGGCTATTAGTTCGGCAAGCTGGGCAGAGGTCCCAGCAGGCAAACCTTCAGCTTCCACAGTGTCATGGAGGGTCACAACAGCATAACTCGCCCTCCTTTGCCCATCTATTACAGTACTGCTACCATCAGTGTACCACTCATAATCTGCATTTGGGAGGGGTACATCCTTTAAATCCGGACGGCTGGAGTACTGGGCATCTATGATCTCTAAACAGTCATGTTTCTGTTCCTCTGTTTCTGGCAAGAGAGTGGCTGGATTAAGGGAGGGGCAAGGCTGTAAGGTGACTTCAGAGTTCTCTAACAGCTTAGTCTGATACCGAGCAATCCGAGCCTGGGTGAGCCAAAGCCCTCCCTTTGCATCCAATACGGCTCGGACCATATGGGGAGTATAGATTTGCATAACCGCTCCCAATGTTAGCTTCTCAGCTTCCTCAAGCACTAGGGCAGTAGCTGCGACCGCCCGTAAACATGCCGGCTAACCCTTTGCAACCTGATCCAGTTGCTTAGAAAAATAAGCCACGGGACGTCTCCATGCTCCTAACAGCTGTGTGAGCACTCCTAGGGCCACCCCCCTTCATTCATGTACATACAACTGAAACGGCTTAGAGAGATCCGGCAGGCCCAGAGCCGGGGCTTTCATCAATTTTCTTTTCAGGATTTTAAATGCCCTGTCAGCCTCTGGGGTCCAATAGAAGGGGTCATGATCTGCTTCTTTTACAAAGTCGTACAGGGGTTTAGCCCACAGTCCAAACTCTGGGATCCATATCCTGCAAAAGCCTGCCATACCCAGAAATGCCCTGAGCCACTTACGGTTACTTGGGGTAGGAACTTGACAGATAGCCTCCTTTCTTTCGCTTGAAAGCTGACGCTCCCCTTGTCGTATGTGAAACCCGAGGTACCGTACCTCTGGGAGGGCAATTTGAGCCTTACTCCATGCTACCCAATATCCCCGGAGTCCAATAAAATTCAGGAGGCTTATGGTGGCTTTAAGGCAGGGCGTTTGGCCCACAGTGGCAATTAACAAATCATCTACATACTGCAGAAGGAGGGCCTCCTCATTATCCCACTCCTCTAGGTCCCTGGCCAGAGCCTGGCCAAAGAGGGTGGGGGAGTTTTTAAATCCCTGGGCCAACACTGTCCAGCAAAGTTGCTTTTTAACCCTTTTTCGGTCCTCCCACTCGAAGGAGAAGATCTCCTGTGACGGGGTGGCAACTGGGATGGTAAAGAAAGCATCTTTCATATCAAGGACTGAAAAATGGGTATACTGTCCCCCTATAGAAGCCAATAAGGTGTACGGGTTAGGGACAAGAGGGTGCAGAGTCTTAACCCATTCATTGACTGCCCTTAGTTCCTGTACCAGCCGATACGTACCATCAGGCTTCTGTACGGATAGAATGGGAGTGTTCCAGGCTGACTGACATTCCCGGAGAATACCATACATTAGGAATCGATCTATAGTTTCCTGTAAACCTTCTCTGGTTTCCCTCTTGATTGGATACTGTTTTACTTGCACTGGGCCTTTCCCTGGTATGAGCTGAATAGTAATGGGGGTCTGGTGGGTGGCCTTTCCTGGGATCCCTGATGCCCACACGAGGGGGTACACCTCGTCTTCCCACGGGCTCCATTCTGGGGCTTGCATGGCTGAGGGCTCAACTGCAAGGGTCATGATCCATGCATTCTCAGAGGGTAAGGTAAGGATTATTTCGTCCTCAGTAAAATGCAGGGTGGCACCGAGGCGACAAAGCAGATCCCGTCCCAGCAGAGGTGTTGGACACTCAGGGAGGTATACCAGCTTGTGGGATATAGTCCTGTTTCCCAAAGCGCATTCCGGTGGGGCATACACTGGGCACTTGGTGTCCCTGCCTGTGGCTCCCACCACAGTAAGGGAATCTGCTACTGGCAACTGAAGAGGCTGATTTACGGCAGTTTAGGCCGCTTCAGAGTCCACTAAAAAAATCTATTTCTGAGCTTCCCACCCGCATCTTTACTCGGGGTTCCGGGGGTAGGGTGGTCCATCTCCCGTGACACCCTTATTCCTGCTCCGCCATCGCCATCATAGGGGAACTCCCCTTTTCTTTCCTCTTTGGGCACTCATTTTTCCAGTGTCCCTCCTGTCAACACAGGGCACACTGGTTGCGACCCAGTCGTCTCTCCTGCGGGCCCGGACGGTCGCGTCCACGGCCCCTTCCTCCCCGGCCACTTCTCTTAGTGCCGGCCTGTACCGCTGTTACCATCACTCTCACTTGCTTTCTCTCCTTCTCTGTCTCTCTCAGACTATAAGCTCGGTTTGCAGTCTCTAAGATTTGTGCCATGGTCATGCCCATTAAATCCTCCTTTTTTTATAACTTTCTCTTAATATCAGGGGCTGCTCTGCTCGTAAAAATTCCCTTAATAATTGACTCAGTTGCCTGATCATCGAGGTCTGCATTAGTGTTCTGTAGAATGGTGTCCCGAATACGCCGTAGAAAGGCCCCTGGGCTTTCTTTTAAATCCTGCATTACTTCATATGGCTTTGCCCAATTATTATGTCGGACAGCCGAGTGACGGAGTCCATGCAAAAGCAACTCCTTATAGGAGGTAAGGCGGGTCATATCCCTTTCATCATTTGGATCCCACCTGGGGTCTGCTCGGGGAACTTACAAGGTGTGGGTGTAGGGCCGAAGGGGACACCGGCTCTGCCATTACAGTGAGGGTGGGGGTCTGGGGACTAACATTAGCTGCTACCGAACCAGTCGGAGTCAGATTACAGTGCTGTAAAATATCTGGTCGAGTACATAAAGTCAGAAACAAATGCACATACATATGTTCATTCCATTTACCCATTCACTGACAAAACAAAACAAATTGGAGGATCGTGTTGTAATTAATTGACCCTCCTGGTGGCCACCACTCCTGGTCCTCTAGTTGATATTGAGGCCAGTCAACTGTACAGAATTGTTTTAATTGGCTCTTAGTCATCGGATCCGCACCAAATACCTTCCAGTTTGCTAGAATGCACTCTAGGGGCGTACACCGTGCCCTAACCCCTGAGCTCTGTTCCTGTCCCATACCTACAGGGTAACTCTGGGCGTCCCCAGGTTCCAACAGAGCATACAATCCGGATTTCAAAAGGTTCCTACCTTATCCAAGGGACCGGTTCTTCACCGTGGCCTGCAGCTGCTCCTCCCCCATGTGTAAGGGACCGGTTCTTCACCGCCGTCCACAACTGCTTCTCCACTATATGAGTGCGTTGCACCGTTGTGCCCTCCGGGGTCGATCAAATCGCGTCTCCTCCGAGGCCCCGGTGAACTCACCGGTGCGCACTGGGCGTCGGTTCTCGCCGCAATCCTCGACCTCCAGGAGGGGTCCGGGCAAGGCTAAATTGCAGCCTCGGGCCCACCCAGGGACACCAAAAGCTGTTGCTGGCACCCAGTGCCGAGAGGCTGAACAACAGCTTGAGCTGGTTCGTTACCCGGTGTGCTACACCCAATAATCACAACGGGGTGGAGAAGCAGAAAAGTTTATTTGAAGCTTCAAATAGGTACAGGGAGATTTGAATCTCAAATCCTGTACACAGAGCAGGAAGTTACACAGGCTTTTATACATCCTTTTTCCCAGCATACTTATCCAATAGCAAGCTGCCCCAAGTATCCATATAGCCAGCCAATCCAGTTCCCAGCTAGTTCCCTGGTTCTCTGTATCATTTGTTAAACTATACATAAAGCTGCTTTATTCAGCATTGTTCTTCCATATCTGCCCTGTTTGGCCTTGCTTAGTTTCAGGCAGTCTGACTCTGCAGCATATTGTTGCAGATCCTCAGCATAACTGCTGTGTGTGTCTCCAGGCGGGGGGCCAAGGACACTTGGGCCTAGTACGCAGAGCTGCTGCGAGTGCCTCCAGGCGGGAGGGGGGGCCGAGGACACCTGGGCCTAGTGCGAGGGGGCTTCATCGACACTCGTGGTCTTCCATCCCCTCGAGTTACCTAGTGGCCGTGCCCCAGTGTCCCCAACAGAAGGTTAAAAGAAATATGATTGAAAAGAGGTAGTAAAGGGAAGACTAATTAGTGTGAGGGCCTGGTCAGACCCATATCATGGTGTTCAGCCGCTAATAATACTCTTTGCTCCGCTTCAGTCCAGCACTGCAGCATTATATGAGGTCCTCTGCTCTTGTTGCTTGGGGGTTTGCGAAATATGGCTCTTTCGTTACGTAGCGCATTCGAGTACTCCTAACCTTCCCCCTCATGCTGGTTCAGTAGGTGCAATGTAATACGCAAAATTCAACACGCGTTAAAAGTAGCCATCAGTGGTACATATCCCTCATGTGACTGGAAAGCTGTTGCCATATAGATTTATAAACCTGGATAACCCCCGGCAGAGAAATGATGGGTTCTGCTGGCACTTGGTAAAAAAGCTGGAGGAGTAGAGCCATACATTGTGGTGAGGCATTGAAGCAGTGAAATGCTTAACGTTGCCAGGGGAAGATCTATACTGCAGCAGGTGGGAAATGCTGATTGAAAAATCCTAAAATGGCAGCCTGCTGCAGCCTGCTCCAGACAAGACAGAGCCTGTCAGCACAGTGCTGTGTCTGGCATGAAGGCTGCTTCTGACAGCTTTTTCTGACCTGGTCGTCTTCAACCTTCCCAGCTGCCAGATGTGGTCGCCTGAAGCTGACTTGTTCATTTCCCCAATATCCATGGAGCCGTAACTAGTCCCATAGCTCCATTTTTCTGTAATTTCACTGCCCAAAGATTGACTGGAAGCCAAAATGAACTCTAAGGTACTACTAATTGCCTCCATTTCCTAAGCTATGAAACCAGCTCAGCTGTGAAGTTTGCAGGAAAGATAGAAAACTTGCTGAAAACCCAAAGCTGCAACTGAGCTGAGCTTTCTTGGTGAAATGAACTCTAACTAGATCTCTTGCGATTCCTCCTTTTGGCTCTTTTTGAGCATCTGCTTAAGATGCAGAAGTCCAGGACTGAGTCCCCTGCCCCATCAGAGAAATTAGATGCTAGTAAAAATTGAGATGTCTGGAGGTGTGGTATAAGAGGTTGCTTTATATACAAGGAATATATTCACATCAAACAAGGGAATTGCTAGTGACTTGATCAAAATTGCTGCTTTGTGATCTATTTTTTCCTGTTGCACTAATTCATTTCAACTCATGAGTCTTTATTTCCTTCTTTTAAAACTGTATAGTAGTTCCAGCAATCTAAAAATAAGCCCAAGCAAGAAGCAAATATGACCGCATGATGTATCTAATCTACCAAGATAGTTATGGCACCTAGTTGTATTTGAGCATCAAGGCAGATCATATTAATAATATTTCAGTTGTGATGGAAAACAAGAACTTAATCAGCAATTACGAACCTTAAAGATCCTACGGCTCTTTTGAAAAGAGTTTTAGCTCTGGTGTCTTGACCGATCTCAGTCAGCCAATTTGTGTATTTTTACATTTTGTCTAAATAAATTCCTCCTGAGGTTTCTATTGGATATAATATTATTCTCTGTATTCTGTTCTGAAATGCTGCTGTGTGCTGTTAAACAGCTGTTTTATTCTACCCAAGAGGTGGGTGCCATTTCTTAGGGGTGGGCTGAAGATGCTGCTGTGTAATCTTTGTCTGCCATGCATGGGTGTTCAGGTTATTTCACTACTTGTAAAGCACTTTGAGAGCCTCAGGTGATAGAAGTGTAAAGCCTACATTATATTCATACTCACTGATGGTGACTACATGATAGCATTTAAAACACAGGTGGCAACTGCAAAATAGTGTGGTGATGGAGATTTTATTTTTACTGTGTTAGTAATGCTGAGGGTCATTATTTACAGCAGGTGAAGGAATCATTGATGGCCATTTCAGAGCCATCCTTATCATCACAACGGGTTAAAGATCAATGGCCAACCCTTTTTTCATAAAATTAAATGAAAAAGGCTTGAGTCTCTTTTCACACTGGGTTTATGTCAATGGAACATTTTGTCTTCCATGAAGTTATTCCTGACCTACAACAGTGCATGTGAGAGGAAAATTGGGGACCATAGAGTTTAAAACCCCAAACTAGTGATGTGCATTGACTTCAATTTTATACCAACATTTGAAAAATAAATATTTGTGAATCAGCTCCTCCTGGCAAAGACTTAGGGTACAAGGTTATATTCCAGTGATAAGACCACTAATGTCCCAAACACTAAAAATGTTCTTCTGTGTGTTTACTGGCATATCACCTTTTAGGGGTTTACATCTTCTCTTGTAGCATCGGAAATACACTGGAACACTGTTGTTACTCTGCACACCTTGTGATTTGTGCACAAAACTGTTGCCTTCCCCATCTCTGAGTTCTGTGGTGAGGTCTCACGTTACTAAGACCTAATAGCTTTATTAAAATATACTGCAGATCATTTACTAGTGCATGATGAAGTGTTGTCGTTCATTTCAGCTGTTGTTTTCACTTGCTATTTCACAACATTCAGTTTCCCAGTCATTAAGAGAATTGGTGAAAATTTTACTGTACTTAGACTCAGATTTTTGGATAACCAACTTGTCTCATTGCCAATAAAAATCGGACTCTCTTAAGGGTAAGAGATTGTAGCTGTGCACCAAGGGCATCTCTGTCTCCCCATTCATTTGTAAGCTCGTTAAATGTCACTTCTTGCTCTAGATCCAGTGTTGATTGCAGGCATCCCACATGCATCTGTTGCATTGGAGGAGCAGGCACAGAGGTAGTGGGGTTTTCATTTACAGGTGGACGACAGGTGGTGCATATGGTATCTAATGCATACAGATTTCTTCTAGAGGGCTTTACAAAACTGATCTATGTAGGGTTTACACAAGGTAGAAAGTGTTAACGACGCTCTGTTGGAAAGATGGTATAACACATATGCACAATTTGCGATACGGATTCATATCACATATACACCGCTTCTGTGGTAAGCTAGAGACTTAGTGGGGAATGAGGATACCGCTGTCTGCAGCAGAACAAACTGGAAATCTTTATTTGTCTAAAGTTATGTCTCTTTAAGCAGAGTATCATTTTTATTGTGCTTTGGGATAGAAACTGGTCAGCTGCTGTGTGACCTCATGCCTGGCTGAACATTACACTAGTGGGCCTTTGTGAGGTCACGGGTCTTACAAAGCATTTAGTTTTTCTTACTGTTGAGCCATTTCATGAGAGACAGATACCACTACTGAAGTATGCAAAGAGCACAGTGTGTTACAATATACAAGACATCATTTATGGAGACATGTAATGGACCAGTGTCTTGATCCTGTCCCACTGAACTCAATGGAAGTTTAACTGCTGGTCTCAGTGGAACAAGGTTTGGGCTTCTTCTGGGTAAGAAGGTTACAGCTTTTTTTTATGTAAAATAGTTATTTAATTTACTGAACTGTGCACAACTGGAAGGAGTGGGAACAAGAGCAGGATAGAGGCGGGCATAATTGCAAGCCTGATGGCGCTGCTCTCTTGCATTGCGCATACTGATAATACGAGAGAGAACAGGAAGGAGAGGTGCAAGAGCAGCAATATTTCCAAAACTCTGGCTACGGTGATGAAAAGGAGGGTAATGAAATATTTGGGGTACAGATACAAGGAATGAAACCCAAAGGAGAAACTTCAGTGGGCTTACATTTGTAGAGTTCAGGGCTACACAATCATCCAACACTTACTGGACTGGAAGGCTAAAACCTTTCGAAACATGAGCCTAAATTGAGATAGTTCAAGCCTTATTTAGGCATCTAAATAAAAATGGCCTGATTTTCAGCTCTCCTGGTCTTGAATGGAGTGATTAGATTTACACCAGTGTAAACAACGTCAAAGCTGGCCCTCTGATGTGACATGACACTCATCACTGTTGACGGTGCCTATTGGAGGCCTTTCAAATGCAGCAAGAGAAATGCGGTGGCACCCCCTGTCAGGCAGTACTGGAGACTGTTCAGAGCTCCTGCCAGGGAACTGTTTAAAATTTAAATGAGGTGCCTTATGATAAGAATGATGCAATGGGACAATATCCCCGAGCCCATCGAAATCCAGTCAGAGTTGGCAGTCTCTTTCCCTTAGTCTCCTTTAAAAATCCAAGTCTGAGCTTTCTGGGGTAGGGTCCATCTTTTTACTGTGTGCCTGTATCTTCCCAGAAGGAAATTAAATTTATTGGGAGCAGAGTCTTGCTTCACTCAGGCCCTGGTCCCAAATCCATTGAAATCAGTGGAAAGACTTTCATACCCCTGTGTGGGTACCGGACTGGGCCCTCAGCTCTATCTTAGGCTTTTCTGTAACTCCTATCACTTTAGTGTCTAATACTTTTAAAACTTTGGGCATGTCTACACAGGGGCGCTCACTGAATTAAGCTAAATCAAATTAAGGTCACTTTATTTCTGAATGAGAACTTTCACACATGGGTCTTAATGCACTTTAACTAATGCAATTTAACATTATAACTTCAGTTAATTTGGCTTTATTTTCCTGAGTGTCCCCTGTGTAGACAAGTTCTTCGGAACTCCCTGCAAGGGGCAAATATCTATCTGTTTAATTACATGGCTCAGTGCTTAATGTTTATGCTGTATCCAGACATGTTGCCATATACCCAAAGGGCCAAATTATGATGTCCTTACTCCTGGTGCAGGGTACTATTCAACAAGAGTAGTCCCAATGAAATCAAAGGAGCTACTTATGGAGTATGTTACTGTGACACTGCACCCCATATTCACCATAGTGGTATGATTATGATATGATTGACATAATTATGACTCATTTTGTACAAAATATGTCATGTGAGTGTCAATGGAAAAGTGGTGATTTGCTGAATATGATTACCCTATTTGTATGCATATATCATTTTTGTATCTGAAATTATGAATATTGACTATGCATCTGCATTTCAAATGTGTTTGCTCCTGGGTAACACCCACAAAGTTCGTTTACATCCAGTCTAGCCAGCACATTGTGAAGGGGCTATCCAAGGTAACGGCTCAGCAGCAAAGACAATGGGCCATGGGAAAAGCTTATCCTCACCTGATGATGTTTCCTGTGGACACTTCAGCCAAAATATAGGTAATGGCTGCCATGACTCTTCAAAGCATGCGAGGGGTTGTGACTAGATCAGGTGATACTGGACTCCATTTTAGTGCCTGTATTCTTCCATAAAATGTGTTGGGTTGGCTTGGCTTGAAACAAAGAAGTTCCTTCCATA
Organism: Natator depressus; assembly: GCF_965152275.1. Taxonomy (NCBI): domain Eukaryota; kingdom Metazoa; phylum Chordata; order Testudines; family Cheloniidae; genus Natator; species Natator depressus. Next base: position 57,027,610 of record NC_134244.1, read on the forward strand.
TGGAAGAAACTATAAAAGAGGGAAGTAACATCACCGAGGAGCCTCACTCCCCCCACAGCACAACACCTGAAAGCACCTTAGGAACAAAGACTGAACAGGGGAAGTGGGGTCCCAGGCAGGAAAGTATGTATGCCTGTGTATGGAAGCTTGGTGGACTGTTTGTACTATCTAACAGGGTGAGACATGGCTTGATTCAAATCCTATCCAGTTTAGAGAATTTAGATTGCATTTTGTTTTATTTCTTATGGTAATCTACTTTGATCTGTATGCTGTTACTTATACATTTAAAATCTATCTGTTTTAGGTAAAAAATATAAAACAAATGTGTGTTATTTATAATGTAAAGGGAACTCTGCTAAGGACCAGGGGCTGGTGCATTGTCCTCTCCACATTGAGGGAGGGGTGGACTGGGTAATAATCTTGACTGGTCAGGCTTTTGACCAGAGCAAGACACTACAGCTCTGGTGTCCTAGGCTGTGGACCTGGGGAGAAACCTTCATGAAACTGCAGCTGGGTGGGTCCCTGCTTAATTAAAGGTCTGTGTGAGTGCAGGACCAGGAGCGGTCTGCAGCTTGTCACAGCAGCACAGTGTGAGAGGGAGCCCAGGCTGGTGAGACAGAGGGCTCAGTGGTACCCCAGTTCCAGGTTGCACCCTGTGGGGTGGGGAACCCTTACTTGCATTCAGTAGTATCACAATCTAGATCAAAGTGTCTGCAGTAATGCTGGGGTACTGCTGTTGGAGCATAAATAAAGGTATGTTAGTATCCATTGGTACACTGCCTGTTAATGATTCTTTCCACAGCCCACTAGTAAGGCAATTAACCTATGCCAGGAGACTTATAATGTTTTAGGTAAAGATGAAGCATTATCATTTTGTTCCTTCACTTGAAATGGGTCTGTTGTAATCTCCTCCTCAATGGCTTTTGGATTATATTTAACAATGTTTCTTGTCTTTTTACAGGCCTCATTGATCCAAGCCAGTTTGTATTGGTTGCTTTGTAAACTGAACTAATTAAAATATCCCATCTTTTTCTCTCAGGCTGAGCAGGGCAGTTTCTTTGGAGGAAACACAATGGAAAGGCGCAGCAAAAGACTGGCCAGCCTTCAAAAGCAGAAGCCCAATATATACCGAGAAACAGGAGTGAGGAGGTATGAGGGGGCCTTGTGGCTGTCAGCGTATGTTGGTTTTTAAGACCTGTATTAGAAAATACTTCACTGTATCCACTCTGTATTTCAGTTCATGCTATTGCTATTAATGGTCTTGCAGATGCTGTACAACCAAACTCTATAGACTATGCACGTCTGATTTATAGTGCAGTGGCATACCAAATGTGCTCAGCACTATACAGACACACACAGGAAGAGATGGTCCCTGCCAGCCAGAGAGTACAACCTGTAAAGACAGGGTGCAGAGAAGGGGATGCAATGTACAAAGAGAGTCACTGGCATTCAACTTGCTGGGACCCTGGTTTTTATAGGATTTGAAACTATTTAAATTTTTCTTCTCTTGCCCATCCACGAGAAGGCATTTCCTTCTCTTTCCTATCCCCACCTACTCTAGGGTCATGAACCTAACATTCTAAAGACAGTCTGGTGGGTAAAGATAGGATGGGGGAAGAGGCCAAATGATTATTTTCCTGTTGGTACTGGAACCCATAACCTCTGACATAGTTAGGCAAGGGCCATAGTGCGAAACAATTCAGCCAGCTAACCTAGGATGTGATACTTTATATTCTACACAAAAAGCAAGAGATCTATCACACACTGAATAACAGAATGATATAATGAGGTCTCATATAACAAGGACTTCATTATGTTTACAAAATACACTTACAAGTATATCATGAATTATCCTAAATAAAACTACCCTGTTTAGCTAAATAAAAAAAATATTGAATTATAGAAAGATAGCCCTTGTCAATAGTTAGCAAAGAATGCTAGTGGAGATAACCACAGATTTTCCCCTCGTACCAATAGCAACCGTTGGCAAATGTTAACTTTCTAATGGATTCTACTATAAATACACTTTGGGATGTATTATCCTTGTTTTTGTTCATATACAGGACCTGCTAGTTTGGAAATATTCTGAAAGTCATTAGTAAAATTCTATTGCATTTGCAGTACCCAGACAGAGCTATGGAGTTGATACTCACAGCTGACAAAGGGGCAATGTTTAAAATTTTAATCTTGTTTTGTTTTTAGATCATTTTACCATAATATTTTCTGTTCCCTAGATCCCTAAAGGAGCATTGCTGATATGGCGGTGACGCTGTCTAAGGGAAAGCAGCATAAGTTTTAAGTGTGTGCACCGTGTACAAAGTCTGACATGAGCTCCTCTCAGCAGGGGTTCTATCCCATTTCCTTGGTATGGAAGACATTTTTGGATGTAGCAAAAAGGAATCTGATAACTTCCCTACACCCATTTGACAAAGGTTCTACATTTATTTTCCAGTGGCTGCTATTAAAAAGTCAACATTTCCTGGGTTACTATGCAGTGATGCCAGAGATACCACTGTTTTAATGCTTAAACTAGGAATTATCCGTAGTATCTCAGATACTCCTGTCAATGATAATTACTATCTGTTGGCTTGAAGGCTTTTTATTTGGTAGCACAAAAACTACCAGTGAGCCAGACCAGTGTTGACATCCCATTATGATCAATGGAAAACTAGCATGCACCTGAAATTCTGGGCGGTAACGAAGATATGTACTGGCTGGGATAGCCCTAGAACTTCTGTAGCAAGGTAAATGGACTCTTGAACATTCAGCAACACTCAACTGTCTATATGGGATCTCAGTGCCATGACTTCCTTAAGAGAATTCCCCTTGAGGAGTGTGCATGGATAAAGGGTCACATCCTTTTATAAGGGGAAATGCAAAGTTTTTCACTGGATACCACACAGTCTTCACCTTCCTTGGAGAGGGTCCCTGTCATTATGGTCTCCTCTCTTCTTTAGGGTTTTCAAAAGACCATACAGGAGTAAGCACTCTTCTAGTGCCACCCGGTTGAAACGAGACTGCAGCCATAAGCAGGACCATTGTCCACACAGCGACAGTGATGCAGAAGACTCAACGGAGCAGCCTGCCTGCAGTTAGTTTGTACATCTCTGTCTTTCTCCTGTGGCAAACCGGAGCAAGGGTGTTGTGCAGATGAAAGGCATGTGTAACCTGAAGTGGCATTGAGAGGCTGGGAGGTTCCCCATTAAATTGTCAGGCCCCCTGGCTCTGCCAAGGATCAGGTGGCCACAAAATGGCTTGCAACTGCATCCTCACCTCAAACTAACCCAGGTGTAGAAGAGCTGGTTTCCAGGATCTGGCCTATTACATTGTGCATTTAACAAAACTATGGGCCATAAGTAAGATAGCAGGCCAGATAGGCTAGTGCTACCTGTTCCTCTGGCCATAATGTAGAAGAGAGACCAAGAAAATACAGGGATGGAGAAAGTGTCTCCTGTTTGAAAATGGAGGCGGAATTAATGAAGTGATGTTACTATGATAAGTGCAGACCGGAAGCAAGGAAACAGCCTCATCAGCTGATATTCTCTTCAAAGCAGCAGCTTGGGTAGGCACTAATGCCAGGGCCATGATGTGTCAGAACCAGGGACAGATCTTGTCAAGTATGTTGACAATGGTTTTGTTTAATTGATAAAGGCTCTAGCAACTATAAAATCTGTACAGCATGCAAGTGTGTGACTATTGGATACAAACAAAAGCCCTTTCAAGTGGAACATGCCCTACTTTGGAAACCTGTTTCTGGCTAGCTCTAAATACACCTCAGAGGTGTAGAGTGGGGTCAGAGTTTCTAATCCTTTACATGGCCTCTTGGATTTTGTGTCCAGTAATAGAGCAACCCCAGGCACCTTGGTATTTCTTCTCCCTGGATTTTCCAGCTGTTAATTCTTTTTATTACTGTTACTTATTTAATCGTACCCCAAGTGTGCTAGGCACTTCAGAGAGAAGAATGACAGCACGAGGACCCTGTCCCAAAGGGATTTGCAATCTAAATTCCAGCCTCCCTTCGTTAGTGTTACTGAAGTGACATTTATCTAATTGACAGGTACAGAGCTGCATGAAGGAAGCAGCTGCTCCAGTAAATGTCTTCCTGAAACCAGCACGTTGGTAGACACCACCAACAATCCCCCCGTCTTGCACAACCAAGGGCAGATCCCATTAGGTACGTTGGAGTAGATGGACCATAGGTCAGTTCCAGTAGGGTATTTCTTGTTTCAAGGGGACAGTCACACAATCACTGACTATTCAGGATTTCAGAGTTAACCAGTCTGAGAAGTAAAGCTTCAATATTAAACCTACTGGCTTCCTTTAGAAGCTGCATTTCTCCCTATACTCTTCATATCCTTGCCCTAACATCCTCACACTGTCCTTCCCTCATAACAGCAAGGAATAATAGCTACCCTTTGTGTCTGGCTTCATCTGTCCCATTACCAACATGACAATCTGCTCTGTAGCTGCTAAGGCAAGTGGGATTGAGTTTCTCTGAGATTCTGTTCTGCACTCCTCTGTTCAGATACTACTGTGCAATCACTAGCCACTGTGAAATCCATTCTTCCAGCCCCAGCTACCAAACCAAAGCCGAAAGAATCCCCAGGCTCCTCACTGATGCCAGGGATGGGTCTCCTGCACCAAAGCAAGTGGTATAGTGTCCTGCAGGATCACTCTGATTACAGTCTTCTATTGCTGGCCCAGTTCTAATGACAAAGATGAATAAAGAATGCATTGCACCAATTTCCATGTGGGACTGTTTTCCCCCCCCCACAGAGGACCAGTCCAGGACAGTGATGAAGATGGTTGCTTTTCTGGCAATAATATTCCTGTTGGGCATCTTTTCTGGTGAGTGCTTGAAAGGATTTGCGATCAGGGTTAAACTTTCTTGCTATACTCGGAATTCCTCTTATCTGTCAAGGAATTGTTTTAGTTTCATACCAAAACCTGGCCCTTGGTTAAGGCCATTTAAAATTGGAGTCCTTTGGGTCCTCACCTTTCGAAATATTTTTATTATATTATATTTGGTGCTGACGAAAGACCTGGAAAATGAACTCTTCCTTCTTCCCCCTCACCCACAGGGAAAGTAGCGTCAGCAGCTGTAATGTAGCTTGTCCTTTCAAAAGGCCTTGCTCCCTACCCCAAAGAACTGCCTCTGTAAGTGAGAGAGTACTTTGTCTCCTGGGCCAGTTCAGTTCTTGGCTCCTTGTTGAGAGTGCTATTTGTGATGTCCATGTTTATCTGCTAGAAGCTGGCCTGCCATGGCATAGTTGATAGATGGTAATGATATTGAGTCACTGCTAGACCAAACCTAGGTGTAAATGAGCAAACTAGTAGTGAAAGACTCTCATAATCCCACTACCAATCCAGTTCTCTTTCCTTCTTCTGTAAATTTTGTATCTGACTCATGAGGGGCAGCGGTGACACTTCTGTCCTCTGTCTGAGGAGCACAATGGACCGTGTATCCTGGAAAGAAGGGACTCTGAGGAGGACTCAGGTGTTGTGGTGGTGGATAACCAACTGAACACGAGTGCACAGCATATCGCTTTGGTTAAAAAAGCAAACGCAACCCTAGAATTTATAAACAGAAAATACAACACTACCTCTATACAGTACCGGTGAGACCATTACTGGAATACTGTGCCTAATTTTGATGCCCACACTTCAAAAAGGATGTGGGAAAGGGTTCAGAAAAGAGCATTAAGCATGATTCAGGGTTTAGAAACTTGCTTTTCAGTGTGGGATTTAGGACTCTCAATCTATTTAGTTTATCAAAAGTGAAGGGTTAAGAGGTGACTTGGTCACCGTCTGTAAGTGCCATCGCAGGGGAAAGATTTCTGAGAATAGAAGGCTCTTTAATTTAGCAGACAAAGGCATAAGAAGATCTAGTGGCTGGAAGCTGAAGCCAGATAAATTCAAGCTAGGAATAAGGTACAGATTTTTAACAGTGAGGGTCATAAATCACTGGAACGATTAAGCAAGGGCTGTTTGTCATATCCATCACTTGAGGTCTTTAAATCAAGACTGGATGCCTTTCTAAAAAAATATGCTGTACCTCAGCCACAAGGTAAGAGCTTGATGACGGGATGAAATTCTACGGCCTGTGTTTATGCAGGGTTAGATGATCAGCCTTGTTTCTTCTGGATGTAGAAACTATGAATGTTCCCCTTCTGCTCAACATCATCCCAAAAGTGCTTGGGCTGGGCAGGTCTGGCATTTACTTCTGACTTAAAATCCTTTAGTCCTGCTTTAATAGATAAATATATTGACTCTAGGAGTTGCTGTTATTTGGGGAGTCTTTCGCCCGCTCTTCTTTTCCAGGAAAGCAAAAAACCTGTCAGGTAAAATTTGTGTGTTCAACTTTTCAGAGCACTTTTATCAATCTAAACCAAAAAAATTACATTCTTTGTGTTGTGGTGGTGATTAGAATGTGAACAGCGTTATGTACAGTTATATAATCCTGCACCATATATATATATATACAGCTGCTGATGCATGCAGAAAACTGTTAACCTAGCTATTTCCTCTCTAGCATTTGTGCATGGCTTTCTCTTACCCTCTGAGACCTGCAAGCAGCAGATGAAGTTGAAGCTCAGGTAAAAAGGATTCTTTGAAGAGAGCTTTGCTCACCATAACCTGTGGTTACGTGGAAAAGGGTGAAGCACCAATGTGATTACTACAGTCCCAGGAGCTCTGACTAGTCTCCTGGCAGCTTGTGCTGTGGTGGGGTTGACACAACAGACCCTAGTTCCAGTTTTCTCATCTGAATTCTCAAATGCTTAACCTGTGGCATGTGGGCTGGAAGCTTTGCAGTGGGGGAGCTGTATGTACTGGCTGAGAACTGGGAGAGGTGAGCTCTAGCTGAGCCCAACTCCTCTTCTCTTCTCTGTTGGCTCTCCTGGTGCAGTTGCTGCCTTGAGAGACCATGAGCTTCCTGCTTCAAGGTATGGTTGTGGTAACATGCAGGATGTGCTCCATATGTAGGGGAAAGGGAAATACTAACACACATATGGGAAAGGGAAACTCCATCACATCTGCTGCCTGCCATTGGGGCACACTGAGGTCATTACCCTAGTGCCCCTTACTTCAGGGACCAGAATGAGAGCCCTGGAGAAAGCACCCTCACTGGAGGCAGCTCTTCCCATAAGTCTACATTGAAAAAAATGGCCTGGGAGGGGCAAAGAGGTGTGGAAGGCCTGAAATCCTGACCTTTGTGGCTCACCTTCTCTCTCTGTCTCCACCTGTGTGCTAAGGAGTCTGCTTCCTGCCCCCTCTCTGTGCCACTGGTGGAGGTAGCTCGCGCACACGTGTGACAGCTTAGTCTGAAATGGCATTTCCTGATGTCTGCTCGTTGTTGTTTATAAAGACACCAGAATGAGATTCTTCAGCAACACCTTCAGTGGGAAATTGACAACCTCCGAGGGCAGATCGCTGAGCTGCAGACCCAAGTAGCAACTCTAGCGAAGACCCATGGTCAGCAGCATCGGAGGACAAAGAAAGTGAGGATCAGAATGTGTAGTTGTTTTTTATTTTAGTCTTGGAAAATGGACCTAAGTTCAGATGGGTAATACGTTTATATGGCTTTGAGGGCCTTTCAGGCATGTGGAAACTGTCTGGGGACAGCCATGGCCCATCCATGTCAGCCCAAATGCCACTGCTTTGAGCTTCTTTGTATTAGTGTCATAACTTCACCTACTGCTACACGATGGCTTTCATCTACTGTGACAAAGTTCCTCCTCGGCCTTGGTGGGTCCTGCGCTTATTGGCAGATTTGCTCACCTCAGAGATTCACGGAAGCCCTTGCTTGTGGCTCAAACCCGCCGTTCACTCAGCTAACCTCGTCACTGGCCAGCATGGAGAAAAGGAAGGAGAACAATCCCCAAGGTCTCTGAAGATCCACCTAGTGGGTCAGGGGACAGGCCAGAGACCTTTCCCTCTGGTGGGACCCACAGTGCAGGTCAACTCCTCTTATAACCAATAGGGGAGAGAAGGATGAGGGGAACCCGGGCCCACCCTCTACTCTGGGTTCCAGCTCAGGGCCCAGTGGATCACAGCTGTGTGACAGCTACAACTCCCTGGACTACTTCCCCAGGGACTCCTCCCAACACCTTCTTTATCCTCACCACAGGACCTTCCTCCTGATGCCAGATGGCATTTGTACTCCTCAGTCCTCCAGTAGCACACCCTCTCACTCTCAGCTCCTTGCGCACCCCTCACTGACTGACTGAAGTGAGGTCCTTTTTAAACCAGGTGCCCTGATTAGCCTGCCTGCCTTAATTGGTTCCAGCAAGTTCCTGATTGTTCTGGAACTGCCCCTGTTACCTTACCCAGGGAAAAGGGACCTGCTTAATCTGGGGCTAATATATCTCCCTTTGATCACTCTCCTCTAGCCATCTGGCCCAACCCTGTAACACTATGTTACATTTATTTTAAAAGTGAAGGTACCAAACCCACCCTGATGAATAATTCCTCTAGAAAATGATCAGAATGTGATGGCTTTTTTGAGCCATACTATAGAATTGAATAGTAAAGGATAGCCCTGCTACTGAATTCTGTAGGGGGCTCAAACAAAACAATAGAAAGAGTATAACTTTCTATGAAATGTTATAGATTTTTAGAATAACTTCTATAGAACCATACTGGTTTAATCTTGGTTAAATTCTAGAGGGTCTTTGCACAAGGGCAGGTCCCGGAGGCTGAAGTCCTATTTATCCACAGAGGAGGAATAGCCTGGGCAATGACAGTGCTATCTACCCCCACATACCCTTCCATCTCGCCCTTCTATTGGAGAACACGTTGTGTTGGACAGAGGAGTCCAGTTCATGTGACTCATTCAGTCCTGTTTGTTATTGTTAATTAGTAATCATGTTTGTTACGGTGGTGCCTTAGGGCCACCCAAGATAGGGCCCCATGGTGCTAGGTTCTATACAAACAGAGTAATATCAGTCCGTTCCTTGAAGAGTTTACAGTATATAGAGAGAAGACAGCCACAATGTGGGTGAAGGGGGAGAACACAATCAGAGTGAATGATAGGATGGTGGCAAACATGGTGATAGTGCCATATTGTGTTTTATTTTGTGGGAGGTGGGTTTAGTTAGGAGGAGATAAGCTAAATGGAAAACCAAGGAAAGGGAGAGGGGACATGGAAGGAAAAGGAGGCAGGGGGGCAGGGCTGGGGTAAGAGGGACAGGAGTGGAGTGAAGCTGAGGTGAAGAGATTGAGGGAAGGGGAAGAAGAGGGTTGGAACAAACAGCTGATCAGCACAGGACAGAGAAAGTCCAATCCAAGCTTCAGCTCTTCACAAGGAGGCTAATTGTCACCAATTATGCTGAGAGTCTTGGAGATCTGTCCACTAGGACTAAGGCAAAGAATCCTTTTATGGGGATGGCTGATGGATACCACATTTGTGCTGCAGTGTGTGGAATGCAGGCATCATTGCTGACTTGTTGAGCAGAGATCCTGGAAAATAACTGTCTAAGCCCAGATGGGATGTGTCCATTCAGGTACCTCTAGGTGTTATTCTGTGTAGCGTTCCCTCACTTGGTGTCTCCTTCACAGCATCCAGTCAGGTCAGTGGACGGTTGGGTACAGGGCAACAGTGACCACATCCAGAGGGAGGACTTTGCTCTGAAGTCATTGGGTAAGCCAAACTTAAGTAAAATGGGCTCTCTCCTCTTCCACAGCGAAGGATGCTCTTAATTGGGGGTGAATGGAAGATAAATGCCCAAGCCTAGTTCCTATTAGCATAGCCAAGAGTTAGATCACAAGAATAGACTTCAAAGTCTATTCCCTGTATACACTAGGGAATTGCATATCTGTCTGGTGCACATATGGTACTGTCCAAATGCAACTTATTCTGGAGCTGTTCCTTATGTCTTCTAGTATGTCTGGATGTAAAACTTTCTCACACATGCTGTAATATCTGCAGGTGCCTCTATTGTGAAATACAGTGAAAGCTACAAGACAGGTGCGCATATCTGTATGTTTGGACTCTGCTGGGAATATTCAAGATCTCCAGATGTGATTCTACAGGTAGGAATGCCATGAAACTCCACCTGTTTGTTCTCTTTTGGTGGCTTGATCCTCCCTTCCCCCACCACCTCAACCAGCCCTCAGATGATATTGTGAAGGCAGAGTCCCCTGTCCAGTAAGAGACAAAACATAAGTCTCCAGCTGAGCGAATTGACCCCTGCAGATTAGATCAGCTGTCTTCATTAGCAAGAGCAATGTGAGTGGAAAGCAGGACCTGCTAAGAGATCTAAACAGGGTGTCAGCTATCACAGTGCCAAATGCAAAGCTAATGGATGACATTTCAGATGGGGATATTACTCTAAAAAACAAAAAGTTCTCAAGAGACCAGGATCACAACTGTCTCAAGATTGGGACACTAGAAAAAAGACAGAAACTCCCTCTACCCACAGTTAAGAAGGCATGAGTCCTTACAAATTGATGCTCTAGGAAGAGAGAGGCTTTTGTAATAGGGAAGTAGACTGGCTTCCCTATCCTAGAATATTGCTACCGCACTGAATATAGCATCTCCCTGTACCACTCTGGGTGTTTGATGTCATTCCCAGTTGCCAAGGAAACACAGAATTCTCAAACTGGGGTCTTGGAAATAAGGCAGAGGAGAAAGGAGGGAAGGGAAGAGCAGTTGAGGCCCTTTTCAAATATTTTGCTTTCTAGGGATCAAAATAATTCTTAAATTTAAAACCTAGACCAGGATTGAATCAAAACAGAGCCAGAATAATTTAGAACACTATTTCAGTTTGTTCCAAAACACACACACACAAATCCTGCATTTAAAAAAAATGGTAAAGTTGTTAAAGTGATGATATGGTCTCCTACCACATCAATTACAAAAGTCAGTTGTTAAAAAGCAAGCTAATTTCTAGTTCAGGCCATCATAAATCTTCTGCTGAGAAAACACATAGGGACACATTCTAATCCAGAACAAAGAAATGCACGGTTATAACTTTGTATATGTAGCATAACAAGAAAAGTTTATAAGACTGACATTATAAAATGATGTAGGCACCCATCCATTATTGTGGGTATGAATTAATGCAGTATATATTTCTTTGTTTGGTAAGAATGTGATAGTTATGTGGGCAGCAATGTCCTGAACTATACATTTCCTGGCTTTTTAGATTATTTAAGTTTTGCAAAGTGATGGAACCTACATTGTTGTTACTTAGCAACCTTAATGGGTTTTGTAAATGAAGTGTCTTGATTTGAGAACTGAGCTGGATATCACTTATTTAAATAAATATTTCATGTTCTATTTTGTGCAATTAAATGACTTTGGTTTTTTTAAATAAATGGATCAGTGGGCATCCATATTATTCAATTGAAGCAGTGAGTGACTGAGGTCAAGTTAATAATGGCTCTGGCGTGGACTGGTCCCAATCAATTCACATTACACAAGACCTGCAGATTCAGTCTAGTAGTTGAGTTAACCACAAATTTAAAGGTACCACAGCCTACCTTTACGATGAAGACTAATAAAAAAGTATTGACAGTCATAGAAAGTTAAGTATCAGACCCAAGAGTGGAACCCAAGTCTTAAATTGCCCCAGCCAAATCACTAAATGTCATTCTGCCTTGGTTAATCCCTCTGAGAATGTGGCCAATATACTTAGTGCACTTCGATCTGCAGATCTCAAAGCAATTCACCAATACGGATAAGCATTATTATTATTCCCATTTTATAGTGGACCTATCTAGGTGCAGAGCATTTGAGGCAGTTTGTATGACAGTCTGGGAGGGGGCAAGGGATAGCTCAGTGGTTTGAGCATTGGCCTGCTAAACCCAGGGTTGTGAGTTCAATCCTTGAGGTGGACCATTTAGGGATTTGGGGCATAAAATTTTAGGAGGGTGGTGAAACACTGGAATGCGTTATCTAGGGAAGTGGTAGAATCTCCTTCCTTAGAAGTTTTTAAGGTCAGGCTTGACAAAGCCCAGGCTGGGATGACTTAATTGGGGATTGGTCCTGCTTTGAGCAGGGGGTTGGACTAGATGACCTCCTGAGGTCCTTTCCAACCCTGATATTCTATGATTCTATGATTCTAAGATACGGATCTATTCTTTTAGGTCCTGTCTGCGCTAAGGAAATGGCTTTAAAAATTCCCAGCATTGCTAATAGTGGGTCAGGTTGTTATGCTCTGATGCACCCAGAATAGGCAAAGGATCAGCACAGAACTACTGTTCCTTCATCCCCTTTGCAACCAGCAGTCATAGACAGACCATGGCAGAGAATTGCAGTGGATGTTAGTGGCCTCTCAATTGCACTGCATGGTTACACACTATTGATTGTTATAGAATATTACTCATGTTATGCCTTTGCATTCATAATTTCACAAGGCATTAACAGAACTCATTTCTTGCCTAGCCCCTTGTCTTGCTGTGTTTGACCTGCCAGAAAGCCGCCTTTCAGTTAATGGGATGCCTTTCATATCAAGAGCGTTTGAATGCTTTCTGATGGGTATTGGTACAACACATTATTATTCAGCTGTGTACCATTCCCAAGGAAATAGGGCAGTGGAGAGACTGCATGGGAGTCTGAAGAAGTATATTACCTGCGTACCGGATACTGCATTAACTCATGCTTTATATGATATTCGGAGTACCTCTCATGAAAGTGTTGAGAAAACCCCATTCTACAGGCTCTTCAGCCAGCCTCTGAGGACCAAGTTGTCTATGCTGATGGGAAAGGTACAGCCCACCCTTTCACCGTTCTTGAAGCTGACTTTTGAGATGAGGAAATATGAGTTTTCAACAAGCGTATCCATGAAAGATTCCAGGCTTTCTATCCTGGACAAGAGTGTCCGTTAGGCTAGGGTCTGGCAGCATTTTTGATATTCGTGACGTGGCTGCAGGATACAGAATGCAATAAGTACTTTTACCCTGGGGAGAACGTGGTGTTAATCACCAAGACGTACTGCCTGCTGCCAGGGGAACAGATTGGGAAGATTTTCTGTGTATGATGATGTCACGTGGCCAGTTGGAGAAGTTGTGCATCAGAGACATAAGCTACGGCTGGTGCCTCTGCCCAGGTACTGCTGAGCTTTTGGGGAGAAGGGAAAGAAATTGTGATGACTGACGTGTGTGTTGCCTTCCTGCTTCCCGCAGCCTGCTCCTTGTTCCTATTCCTGGATTCTTCTCCCTGAACTCAGTGCAGTGGTTCTGTTCCTGGTTAAGGCTCTGTAGGTGTGCAAAGCATTGGGTGTGTGCAGCTACTTGGGGCCTGCTGCTAAATATCTGCTGTTTGGACTGTTACCATGATTTGAGCTAACCAGTTCATGGTTATTACATGTTTTGATTGACAACCTACCTGCGTGCCTTGCTTCATTTGTGTGTGTGTGTGTGTTTACATTGTTGGTCTGGGGTGTATATATACACAGGTCCATCAATGGCATTTTCAACACCATTCCATTGCACTCACAGAAAAGTTCTAATTGACTTGATTATTAAAAATGCCAGCAGTCCATCTACTCTGATTTGTGACGTTCACAACAACAAAAAATCTTTCTGTTCCCCTTTTTAATATTTGCTAGTGACACTGACAACCTGGAATTTCTTTGCCACCGGAATATTTTGCTCATGATATGGGATCATGTAGCTAGAGAGTCACAAACTGTAATGTCTGAAGGGACCACCAGGTCATCTAGACATGTCTGAAATGCAATTCACTATTTTATATTCTGTATGGGTTCCAGCGGGATAACACCCCAGGGAACTGCTGGGCCCTGCGTGGATCTCGTGGCTATGTCGTGGTTAAATTATCCAGAGTCATCCATCCGTTTGCTGTCACGCTGGATCATATTGCCAAGGAAGACTCTCAGACAGAAGAAATATCCAGTGCCCCAAAGAACTTTGCCATCTATGTGAGTAACTTTCTTACCTTTGTAAAGAAACTCACCTCTGCATGCTTCCTGCTCGCTCACATGTCAGAGCTGGTTGGTACTGAGGGCCGATCACACAGTGGGATTTGTGGCACGCTGCAGTAGCCTTTGATCAGCATGTTGTTTGCCTCTGGCCCTGGAATTGTTGAAATTCCACCCCCTTCCTAAAAGGAAAGGAGTACTTGTGGCACCTTAGAGACTAACCAGTTTATTTGAGCATGAGCTTTCGTGAGCTACAGTGAGCTCAAATAAATTGGTTAGTCTCTAAGGTGCCACAAGTACTCCTTTTCTTTTTGCGAATACAGACTAACATGGCTGTTACTCTGACACCCCCTTCCTGTTTCTTCTTTCAGGGGCTGAAAGACGGCTTTGGAGAGAAGGGAGGCGCCTTCTTAGGGGAGTTTGTCTATGATCAGGAAGGGTTCCCCGTCCAAACATTCAAGCTGGAGGTATGCTTTGGAGTGGAAACTGGAAGAAGAATGTATTGCTTCATTTGATCCAACCATGATGCTGAAAAATATTTGTCACAGTGATAGGGCTAGCAGCCCCTCAATCCCTTCTCTAGTCTCTCTCCGAGTGCACCCCCTCTGGTATCAGGCCATTGTCCCTTTACCTAGCCCAGAGTGGGATTTTGCAAGTATCCCATGCTATAATACCCAGTGGATCAACTGTTATTACCCTGAAGGGCTGACTGAATTCAGGCACCTGAGGTTCTTGCCTTTGGGAACCAGTGACCAGAGGTACATAGTAACCAAACAACATTCTTAAAACAAACGTGGTATTTATTTAGTAATAGGAACAAAGCATGAGAGGGAAAAGGTTTAAAATCCCAGCCCACACACATCTATCTTCCTATGACTCCTACCATCCCATGATGGCAACCTAGACACAGGCCTCACTTCTTCAAACTTACCAGGGGGCTTCTGGGTCTGGGTCTGCTTTCTCTGTGGGTTCTCCCTCTTCTTGGGAGTGGCCCTCTTTCAACCCTGCTATTTTTTTTTATTCTCTTGTGTTTATGGGCCTTGGCCACTCCTAGTCAAACCATTTCATAGGTTGGCAGGACACCAGAGCCAGAATCTGGCTTTGTCCCTTAACAACTCATAAGTGTCTGGTGAGGGGGGGCTGGAGTCATTCTTCTCCTTCCTGCCTGGGTGAGTCAACCCAAGCTAGTCATTCAAAAAACATCCCAGTAACCAAGCCAATATACAGTACCAATGAATGATTACAGGACGGCTCCATATTCGTCACTATGTTCTCGTCACGTGTGTGGTAGAATGGGTTTGGAGGCAGTTTGATGGGGCAAAGGGGGAAAGCAGCAGAGGGGGGATACTTCTTCAACCCTCCCTCCAGCCAAACCCATTATGCCCTGCACTTATTTACACGAGTGCATGGCAGAGGGAATGGATGCAGTGAAACATCTCCTTAAGGAACAAACCAGTGAGTTTCCACACCTCTGGTTCTTTTCCCTCCCTCAGGATGCAAACGCAGATCGATTTGGATACCTACAGCTGAGAGTCCTGAGCAACTGGGGCCACCAAAACTATACATGCATTTATGGGCTTCGTGTGCATGGGGACCCAGCACTCTGATGAACCTGCCAGCAAGAATCCATGCAATAAATAATTACTTCTGGGTAACATGTTCGCTTTGACAGTGTTGGTCTGGCCAGTAACAGCAAATGGAAGCAGCCCTGTTTCTCTGTATTACTTTTGACTCACTCCAGGTTGGAGAAGATGGTTAATGAAATGTAACCCGATTCCTAAAATCCAGCTTGTGGCTATGGGCAGAAAGTGACACTGTAAAAATTACACCTCCGTACTCCACTGATCTGCTCCCAGAGTATTATCTGAATCCTATTTGCCAATTTAGTTGGTCAGAGTACATTTTAACAAGGCCGATTTAATACTGCTGAGTCAGTACTTTTAGGAGAGACTGAGCTTGATTCTGTTCCAGCTTGTATACCATCAACAGAATTGTTAACAAGGCTTCATTTGTAGAATGGATTTTACTGTTGCTGATGCATTAATCAGAAAGAACCCAGCTGGACTTTCAAATTCCAAGGGGCTGGCCATTAGTGTAGAAATATAATTCTACTTGTCATTTTGATCTGGAAAGGGGAGCCACAACAAGAGTGGAGCCCCAATACTATTTTTAGTGTCACTTTTCAGAGCAGAACAATGTTTTAAGCCCTATTCAAGACATTCTTAGGCAGTCTGTGATTCTGGTGTCTTTCAAAATGAGCAAGCACCCATGCTGGGCTGAGGCAGCCAAGTCTTGGCTACCCAAAAGCAGGATGCCCAGACAGCAAGTGTGAAAAATCGGGATGGGGGTGGGGGGTAATAGGAGCCTATTTGAGAAAAAGACCCAAAAATCGGGACTGTCCCTATAAAATCGGGACATCTGGTCACCCTACCCAAGAGATTCTCCTTCTTAAGGAAACACTCAGTCATCTACTATTAAAATGCAGCTCTGCATGTTTGGAAAGAACAGTCATCTCACTAGGTGTCATTTTATATACAGTGTAACCCAAAGTGTGCTAGTCATTTTCCAGACAGGAAGAAAAGGGGTGAAATCCTGGTTCCACTGAAGTCAATAGGAGCTTTATTATTGACTTCAGTGAGCCAGGATTTCATTCAAGGTCCCTGCCCTGAACAATTTACAATCTAAAAAAAGACCTAAAGGGACCCTTTAACAAATCATAGGACAGATCCTTGGTGTAAAAATCAGCATAGCTCCATCACTTTACACCAGGTGGGGATCTAGTCCCATATATTGTAAACACCTCTTTCCTAATAGTGCATTAGATTATTATACGTGCAAGAATTTCAGAAATCCACTCATTGCTGTTTGTTTGTTTTGTTAGTGTCAAAGCAGACAGAAATGAAAATAAAAGTTTTTGACACGTTTATAGTCAGTTATGCTTTTAGGTTACTAGTGCTGCAATGTTTGGGTTTCAAACACTACAGAGGGATGTTGATTTAACAACTAACAGTCTTCCCTGCGACGTTAAAAAAAAATGGTGTCAAGATTCCTACGGGTTTTATGGTTTTCTAAATTTATTTTTTATTGGCACAAATTTAACTTGATTGTGTCCTTTTAAACTCTTGCTGAGTAGAGACAACTTGTTACTGGCATAGCAGTGTCTCTGTAACTCCTTGTAATGGAAGACTTCTCACTATCTCAGATGACAGCATTTCATAATAGGTCCTCTGGCAGTTTTTGCCATGCCCTGATGTCTGTGGCCCCCTACTGGAAAAATAAAGTACAAAGCAAATCTAGCTGTTTGAGGGGGAAATAAATATTTTTTCATTGGACATGGCACATGTCAACTACTGGTATCACACAGCTGCCATGATTCTGAGTGCTTTGAAACTCTAATAGGATATTGGTTACTTTATACTGGTGCTTTCCTCTTCAAGGGAGTTTACACTGTTAATACTGGTAGGGAAAATGTTTGTAACTGCTTCTGGTTTCAATTTTGATTTCACATTATTGATTATTGATTTCACAGGTAAGAGATGTTCATACAGTCCTGAGATGATCAAAATGGACAGAGCTAAATCTGCTGTATTTTAGGGATTTAAACATCTTCCACCTAAAACTGTGCTTTTTTAAAAAAAATAATCCAGACTATTTTCTTCAGAAAGTGAAAATAAAAGAAATTTTTGCTGCTTTTATTAGTAAAGCCAAATTCATCCCACTCTGTCTGACAGCAAAGTTATCACCAATCAATAAGACACCCTAAAATTACATGGTATATGCTGTAATGATAACTAGCATTCTGTTTAAAAGAATATATTTTCTCTATAAATAGTAGTAATTTCATCTGAATGGCAAAATGCCAATGGTTAATGCCTGTGGAAGGAAAAGCCCAAAGAAAATGATGGATATTTGTGATTATTTTAATATACCCTGATGATATAAGTTTTCCGCAAGCAGCTGTGTGTGTGTTAAACTCTGTGGGCAGGTGCTCTTCTCCCCCCCCCCATCCCCCTTTACATGGGTCTAGAGGCCCAAAGGGGGTAGAAACTGAGGGTTTTTCACCTCCTGAGGATTGCCCTGGCCTGACAGAGTTTGCTGTTGGTGGGCAGTGCCCCGGAACCACTGTTCGCCATTCTGATTTAAATGCCATTGGGGCTCCATGCAGGTATGGGGTTCTTCAGCTTGCAGGTTCAAAGCTTTAGCCTGTGTTTTTCTTAACTCACAAATTTCAATGCAGTTCACAGCTTTTTGTTAAACAGGGTTCAAAAAAGAACTAGACAGCTTCCAGCTTCTGCAACTGATAATCTGGAGACCCTACAGGCAACAGCCTCATTCACTCCACAACCTGATTCATCCCCAAAGCTACAGAAAACAGGGGATTATAACGGATAATTAGAACTGGTCTACAGGTCTCTATCTTTTATGTAGCAGGAGAGAACACCACCCTCCACGGCAAGAATCACTAGTTGGAATTCTGTGGCTTGCACTATGCAGGGCGAGGTCAGACTAGATGATCAGAATGGTCCCTTCTGGTCTTTTAAAATCTGTGAAAATTCCTCAGAAACTCTCTAAGAAGTTGACATGTGTCACTCCCATTTTATATTCTATTACTAGGTCACTCAAGTCATTTCATGATCATATCAAATCTTCCATCGCTGATGTAATTAGTAGCCCCATGGACAATGAATGGGAAATCCTCCGCATTCTTTAGGCAGTCTGGCTCTCTTCCTGTTAGACTGTATGACTAACTCCAGCATACCAACCGTTTTCCCTTGATTGGGCCACAGATGTATTGGTCCAGGGATAACCATTCTGTATGGCTCTATCTTAAATGATCTTCTTGCCAGGAGATGCAATTTTATGTTGACTCCTTGAAATCCTGTAGTGCATAAGAAAATATGGTTTGTTCTGTTAAACCATGAAACTAGGAGAGCCTGACTCTGCATGTTCTGTCTATCAAGAAAATGTGCATCATTATTGCTGTATTGAAAACTGAGCAATTACACCAGAAATACTGTTACGAGCAAAACAAAACATTACAAGCAACAGAATCTCTGATTCAAATGGTTTTATGTGTCCTAGGCTCCCAGAACTTATTTCTAATATTATACACGAGTGTACGGCTCACTAATGAACTGGTTGCCATGGCAAAGATCTTACGTATTGAAAACTGGCATTTTGCAATGGGCTAAAAGTTCCCAAGTCCCTTGTGATAAACAGGACTAATTAGATGTATGTGATATATTGCTTTGACAAAGTCTATGCCCAGAACTGCTTTCTGTTAGAGAATTCTTTAGTCTCTTTATAGAGTTGGTGTGTGTGGAAAAGGGAAATGTATACCCTGATAAATGTATACTACAAAATATTTCTTGCTGTCCATTTTGACAGAATGTAATATATATTTAAATTTAAGAGGCCTGGAGGCTTAGTTGGCATACATATACTTATAAATTTACTTCTTAGTTTGAATACATATATTTATATGAACTAAAATGTGTAGGTAGACTGAGAGTGTAAATTGCAATTAATGATAAATGAAAAGTTTAAAATAAGTTCATAGATATATAGCCAAGATTGACCTACATTTCTCGAAAGATATAGTGATTTTGGCTGCTTCAATTTTAGGTGCTCAACTTGAGACATCTTAAAGGGCCCAGGGTTTCAGAAAGTAAGCACTCACCCTCTGAACGTTGAGTACTCAAAATCACAAGTCATTTTTGCAGATTCAGGCCAGCAAGCCTCAGAATTCTCAGTAGTCCTGCTGTGGTGTTATAATGACTCCTTGTGGGGCCTGTATTACGGCAGTTCAGGCAAAAGAGTCTCTATTTCCAATCTCGACGGAATTAATAAATTAAGGAGCACTGGTACAGACCCCAGCCTGCTCTTTCATTGGGAATTTCTTCTCTCACTTTCTGCTGAAAAGGTAACCAACCTACTCCATTACTTTAGATCCAATATTCCTATTAAATGGGCCCTTCTGAATTCTCTGGCACCTGTGTGCCAACATTAACAGCAGGGTTAAAGATTCTATAGCAATGAGGCAATTCATTATTTGTGAACATTTTCTCTTATTTATAGTAACAAAATGATTAGAGTATCTTATTCATTTTTTACCCATTCATGTTGTCCTACATTTTCCTGCTCACAAATGATCTTTTGGGGGGAAGGGATAGAGAGATGGAGACCAAAACCACAACAAACCAAACCAAACCTCCCTGCTTCTGCCAATCAAATACTTGGGTATTATTAGTCATTGCTATTAGCAATTTTACCCGTTAATCCACTGTTTAAATATCATGATGATAAAGTACAAACTGTTCTCAGTTCCGCTCCTTTGGCGAGAGAGCTGGTCTCCTTTTACTATTTTATACTAATATAATCAACTATAGCAGGGAAAAGATGGAATGCCAGCTGTATTTTCTTGGCTTGAAATTAAAGGAGGAACTGCTTTGTCCCATATAGGTCATGATCCTGCAAAGAGTTACTTACATTCCTAGCTTTATGCATTTAAATAGTCCATTTGAGTTCAAACTTAAGTTCATGCATAAATCTTTGACGGATTGAAGCCCGGTATTTAAAAGCACAGTAGTCTGTTTTTGAGTCCGTAGACAGGTTATTTTTCTTCGAATTATTCCTTTCACCTTTAACATGCAATTGCACTTCCTTTTGGAAGGCAATGTCAGAAATGCCTCTCCTGCCCCCTGGAGGTGGAACTGCTGCACTGAATCAAATTAGAATTGAGTCCTAGGCTTACTTGGGCATGTTAACCATGTTCCAATTAAAATGTACAGAACGAGAGAACTGTTTCATCTATCATTATCATTGGATAAATCAAACCAAATCTGTCTCATAAGGAAATGGTTGCAGCCAGTTTTCCCCTCCTACTGCACTGTGAGAGTGGAGATGCTTCCATGTGAGCCAAACCACCAGCTGTAAGACATCAGAGAAACTCCTAGGCAGTAAGGAACCAAAGTGATTTGCTGTCTCAGCTCCTGCAGCACTGAAGCAGCCAGCATCCCCAGCGTGAGGCCAGGAATCTGAGCAGCAGGGAAGGTGACAAGCACTGCAGCATTATCTGGCCACCTCTATGGTTTCTTTCCCCAATTTGCAGTTTGCTGGGACACTCTAAACCTTTCATCATAAACTCTGTATGTTACAGATCTCAGAGAGTCTCCCTGCAGCTCTGGCACTTCTGCTTCTCTGCTGTTCAGGGGAAAGGCTGGTTTAGAAAGGTCCATTTCCCTGAAGACTTACTAAAGTGGCCATTAAAAAGCAGGTTTCAGAGTAACAGCTGTGTTAGTCTGTATTCGCAAAAAGAAAAGGAGTACTTGTGGCACCTTAGAGACTAACCAATTTATTTGAGCATAAGCTTTCGTGAGCTACAGCTATAGCTCACTTCATCGAGCTGTAGCTCACGAAAGCTTATGCTCAAATAAATTGGTTAGTCTCTAAGGTGCCACAAGTACTCCTTTTCTTTTTTCATTAAAAAGCAGACACTCAGCTGTGGGACTAACTCCCCCACCCATGCCTTCTTTCAGGTGTTCCTGGTGGAATACAAGCCTCTGAGGAAAATGGTAGCTCTGAAAACCATGAAGAAGTCAGAGCTACTGGATGGAGACCTCATAGAAAGGTGAATGGGAAATAAATCTGTGGTTGTGATGCACAAAATTGCTGCCGTTTCCCAGGGGCTGCAGGGAAATGCCATTTCTAGGTGTTAAAAAAGCAGAGGATAGGACCCAATGTTACTGTCTGGAGCTTCCAGATTTCTCAGAACTGGCTAATGAAAGAGGCTGTGTCAAGGTTCCTTCCCCACTCTGAACTCTAGGGTACAGATGTGGGGATCTGCATGAAAACCTCCTAAGCTTACTTTTACCAGCTTAGGTTAAAACTTCCCCAAGGCACAAAATTATTTTACCCTTGGATTTCCACTGCCACCACCAAACTTTATCTGGGTTTACTGGGAAACGTAGTTTGGACACATCTTCCCCCCAAAATCCTCCCAACCCTTGCACCCCACTTCCTGGGGAAGATTTGGTAAAAATCCTCACCAATTTGTGTAAGTGACCACAGACCCAAACCCTTGGATCTTAGAACAATGAAAAAGCATTCAGTTTTCTTACAAGAAGACTTTTAATAGAAGTAAAGGAATCACCTCTGTAAAATCAGGATGGTGAATACCTTACAGGGTAATTAGATTCAAAACATAGAGAATCCCACTAGGCAAAACCTTAAGTTACAAAAAAGACACACAGACAGGAATATTCATTCTATTCAGCACAGCTATTTTCTCAGCCATTTAAAGAAATCATAATCTAACACATACCTAGCTAGATTACTTACTAAAAGTTCTAAGACTCCATTCCTGTTCTGTCCCCGGCCAAAGCATCATACAGACAGACACAGACCCTTTGTTTTTCTCCCTCCTCCCAGCTTTTGAAAGTATCTTGTCTCCTCATTGGTCATTTTGGTCAGGTGCCACCGAGGTTACCTTTAGCTTCTTAAGCCTTTACAGGTAAGAGGATTTTTCCTCTGGCCAGGAGGGATTTTAAAGGGGTTTACCCTTCCCTTTATATTTATGACAGGCTGCATGCTTGACATTGCCCTGTTGGGTGAGTACCGCAGAAGGACCCAGCCTGGCATTTCCAGGGCTAATTTTACTAGGTATAACAGAACTTTCAAGTGGCTCCTGATGTCCCAGTACTTCAGGGTGATCCAGCCCCTACTTGAATGCATTCCTCTGGGCTTCGCCATTTGCAGAGTAGACAAATGATGGAGAGAATTTAATCCTCTTGACTATAACACTGGCTCTGATCTGGTCTGGTGTTGGCAGCCTGATGGGGAAGAAGCAGGTACTGGAGGCTGTCAGTCAGGAGAAGGTACCTGAATTTGGTCCAGCTTGTTGGGGGCTTCCACAGAGCATATGTGCTTTCTCTAGAGTGTGCTCCTGGTGGGGATCTGTTTACCTTCTGCCAGGTGCAGAGTGTCACAGAGACATGGATTGTCAGGGAAGGGACCATAACTACAGCAGGGATATAGAAATAGGACCAAAAGAGCCCAGATCCTTCCATTGACCTAGTCCCTGGGACTACTAAAGATTCACAAGTTCTGATTGAAACAAACCCATGGGTGGGTATTAGCTTTCTCCAGAGAAAAGTGTTCCTTCAGAGCTGTCTTTCCTCTGTGGCTTTGACCCTTAGAGCACGTGAACTGACACTCCATATGCCTTGTTCTGTTCAAAGGATGGGCATGTAATACCACCACTGTGTGGAACTAGATGGGCTCAGTTGTGGTTTGAAGGTAATACATTGCATCATTTACAGGCCAGAATGCGATTTGTGACTGTACCATAATACCAGCATAGTGCAATTGTTCTGCTTGCATAGTCCCCATTAACGTCAAAGGGAGATTTACCTATGTGTGTGGACAGGATTTGTCACTCGTGGGCTCATGTGAATTTCTTTAAAATATAAAGTTGCTTGTGGGTGTCTTTAGATACTATTTATTAGATGAAATCCCCATCGGTGAGCCATGGGCAATGTCCAGTTCAGTGAAAGGATGAGAGGCTTTGACACAGTCACAAACTTTTCCTCTGTATAAGCTGTAGGAGCTGATCCTGCTTCTGCTGGAATACCATTGAGCAGTCCCCCCATTGCAGGGCATTTGACAGCAGTGGGAGCAGAAAGGGGTCTAGAAAGACATTTTAAAAAGGCTGCAAAGCTAGAGCTGAAGTCACTGAAATGAGTCTGTTTTCTGTGATCCTGTTGCACAGGTTTTGTGCAGCATGCATGGTCCTGGGCCACCAATGCCTTCACAAGCACTGGATCGTCTATAGGTGCAGAGTGTGGGGCTGACCTGTAGAATATCAGGGTTGGAAGGGACCTCAGGAGGTCATCTAGTCCAACCCCCTGCTCAAAGCAGGACCAATCCCCAATTTTTGCCCCAGATCCCTAAATGGCCCCCTCAAGGATTGAACTCACAACCCTGGGTTTAGCAGGCCAATGCTCCAACCCCTGAGCTATCCCTCCCCCTATCCTCTGGCCTGGGGAGGGGGACTTTAAAAGAACATGAAAAATGGGGAAAACAATTCCTGGGTCCCTTTCCTACTGAATTTTGACTGATCCCTCTGGTCCCTGCTGGGGCATATGGTTCTCTAGCCAGGTTGGGAGTCCTGAGAGAGGGTCAGAGAGAGTGCGGGATTCTGATGCAAATTTCCTAGCATGACACCATCAGAGGGGAGGAATTTGGGGAGAAGGAGGAGGCTTCAGATTCCTTTCTTCTTGCTGTGGCATCAGGAAAGCCTGTGCTGCCCAGAGGGAATCCTGGTGGGAAGCAGGAGGCATGGGAGCAGTCAGGGAGCAAACTTACAAGAGAAAATCCCATCTGAGGGTGAGCTGTTCCCCTATCAGTTTTAGCAACATCTTTCTATTTTGGGACTGGGCTCCTACATGATCCCCCTGCAGACCTCCCACTTGATCCTTTTCCATTTCACTTTGTTTTCAGGGACCTCCAATTATCAGCCCACTGCTGGGAACAGACGGGTTTGTGAAGGTAACCAATTTTGGCCTCTGCAAAGAAGGGATCTGACTATTCACATTTGTCACCCTGCTGCCTTCTCAGAGCTTGGGCACTTTGCAGATGCATTTTCCATGGTGTTTAGCTGGAGTCCTACAATCTGACAAAGCAACATAAACACTACTGCATTACAGAGGTTGCGTAGGCTGGTAAAGTGTAAGCGAGAGGCAAAGCTGGTACACAGAGGCATCTTCAGAGCCAATGCACAACTGCGTGGAAACATCACACTGTCTTTGAGACCTGCGGAAGAGCTGTGTCAACTTGAAAGCTTGTATAGTTGTCCTGCTTTAATTGGTATTTTTAAACACCCTTCCCTTGGTGCCACAGGCAATGGCCAATGACCAACTGGGTTTTCAGCCAGAATAGAGGCAAAAGCAACACCAGTGATGAGCTGCCAAAATCTTAACAACGGGTTCCCTCCTCACCCCACGAGGGGGTTGTTGCCCACCCCCGCCCCCTGGGACTCCTGCCCCATCCAACCCCCTGGCGTTCCTTGACACCCCCCCCAGGACCCCTGCTCCATCCACCCCCCTCCCCTGTCCCCTGACTGCCCCCAGAACCGGGCAGGAGGGTCTCGTGGGCCACCGTAATGGGTGCCCACCCCACCCCTAAGAGCCAGAGGGACCTGCCAGGGGGCGAGGTGCAGAGTCCCGGCGGTGCTTACCTGGGGCAGCTCCCAGGAAGCATCCGGCAGGTCCCTCTGGCTCCTAGGGGCGGGGGAGCGTAGCTGGGGGGGGCAGGGGGAGCTTAGGCGCCGACTCTCTGGGTGCTCCGGGGCTGGAGCACCCACGGGGAAAATTGGTGGGTGCAGAGCACCCACCGGCAGCTCCTCACCCCGCGCCTGGCCCCAGCTCACCTCCTCTCTGCCTCCGCCTCCTCCCCTGAACGTGCCACCCCGCTCTGCTTCTCCGTGCCCAGCCCCCCACCGCTTCCCGCGGATCAGCTGTTCGGCGGGAAGCCGCAGAGGGCTGAGAAGCAGGCCGCGGCTTCACATTCAGGCCGAGGGTGCCGGAGGTGAGCTGGGGTGGGGAGCAGTTCCCCTGCACCCCCCTGCCCCGGGTTACCTGCTGCGGCGCGGGTGGCCCTCCTCACGCACCCCCGCCCCAGCTCACCTCCGCCTCCCTGGGCCTGAGCGGGAAGCCGCCGCCTGCTTCTCAGCCTGCCCCGGCTTCCCGCGTGAACAGCTGATTTGCGGGAAGCCGGGGGGGGGGGGGGCGAAGAAGCAGAGCGGGGCGGCGTGTTCAGAGGAGGAGGCGGAGTGGAGGTGAGCTGGGGCCGGGGGTGGGGCGGGGAGCTGCTGGTGGATGATCTGCACCCACCAAATTTTCCCCCTTGGGTGCTCCAGGGCTGGAGCACCCGTGGAGTCGGCGCCTAAGGTGCCACTTTTGGCCAGCTAAATTTAGAAGCCCTTTTAGAACCGGTTGTCCCTCACAGAACAACCGGTTCTAAAAGGGCTTCTAAATTTAACAACCGGTTCTAGCGAACCGGTGCGAACCAGCTCCAGCTCACCACTGAGCAACACTAACTGATTGATAAAAAGGACATTTAAAGTCACACTGTGAGGCATACCCCAGAGAGCAGCGCCTGTCCAGAGGCTGCTGGGGGTATCCTCTTCCCCTCGGGGACCATTCTGGAAAATACTCACTCTTTGGTGTGTTCCAAAGGCATGATTATAGGAGGCTGGAATAACAGGTGGCTGAAATGCAGCCACTTCAGTGGACTACTCCTCCCCATCTCCCCTGCCATTCTAATACTGCTAAAGCACCCAGTAGCTTGTACACAGTGAATTACCGTTCACTAAGGAACTGTGTTTTGTTGCAATTTAAATTCATCCCTGGGCTCACACCTGCTTTGTATTAGACATTGCAGTGCCCAGGTCTACTGGCCTTTAAACAGTGAAGGTGTCAGGGTGGGGTTTGCCAACGCTGCTCTGAGTCAGATACAGTGTCATGTTTGCCCACAGTTGTGCATTGCCTCTGAAGATGTCTTTGTGTATCAGCTTTGCCTCCCCTTGCTTCCATCTCACCAGCGTGCCCAACCTCTGTAATGGGGTCGAGTGGTTCTGTTGCTTTGTTACAGATCAGAGGACTCCAGCTACACAATATGGAACTTTGTGTAATTCTCACATCCTCAAATCTGGTAGCTGGCACTCCAATATTTAGCGTTGCCCCAGAGCATAGTTCACTGGGGAGAGGATGGGTTAGGGGGTCACTGCCTGGTGTCATGGATGTTCTCGTTCTTGCAGGTGTTGGTTTTGGGACCATTATGGACAGCATCTGTGGCACCCCATGACACTATTAGTCTAGAGGTCCTCAGAGGAGAACCATGCTCCAGGGCCACAGACTGGTGGGGCCTTGAAATAATTCTCGACTAGCTCGTGGTTGGAACGGTAAGTTCAGGAACACATGCTATTCTTTTTCAGGTGGAAAAAAGAGAGTGAAATTTGCATCTGACTTGGGGGTGCACTAGCTTTGTGTGTGGGATTTGATACTTCTCTACAATACAGACTCGTACAGGAAGTGAGTATATTAAATTTCAGATCAGGTGCAAATTTCTGTTACATGAAGGTTTTCTGGTGCCTTGGCAGTGCGTATTGAATTCAGAAAGGGCTTTTCCAGGGGCTGGGTTAAGAATGAGATTTTCAAATGCACTGATGTTGCGCAAGAGAAGTAATCTCCGCACTACAACTCCAATGATTTTCATTTGCACTTCTGCTCCTCAATCACTTCAGTGCTTTGGAAATCCCATTAGAGCATTTTACTGAGCTCTGTTTCCCAGCTTTTAACCTCTGTGTAGTGCCCATATTCTGCCGGTTACCTCCTCCAGTGCCAATCTCCTTATGGATTTTAAAGGAGAGGCCTGAGTTCGTCTGGCTCTCAACTCCAGTTCAGGAGGGTGTAACTTCCTTATTCGCTTCCTATATGAATTTACTTGGACAGTTCCTCCAATCCCCTCACTCCTTCCTGGCAGAATCACCAGGGCACCTTGGAAAGAAGATTCTAACCACAGGGTAACCCCGCATTATTTGCCAGACAGTTGGAGATGCCCAAGGAATAACACAAACACACAATATATTCAACAGAGTAATTTTATTAAACAGGAAGTAAATATAATATAATAGGGTAAAAAGAGCTCTTCAGGACCCCACACTGATAATACCCATGAATTTCCCCATTCATGCGACCTGATATAGCAAGGGTAAAATGTGGTGTCCCATTGGTACGTGTACTTCATAGGAGCTCTTGAAGATCTGTGACGACTATATCTTCTGTGCAGCAGTTAGCAACTTGGCTGACTTGGTTCAGTACAGCCAAAAAGTCTCTCACATAGGATAAGATGCTAAGACCTTCCACAGGTTTAATAGACAGTATGTAATAAAATCCCCAAGCCCTTACCCCCTGGTCTGAGGACACAGTTCGTGGACTTGGAGGTCTCCCAAACGATTCCCATGACTATCTAAAAGGTGGTGCACTCACACTCTGTGAGTGATCGACAGGTTCAGAGATGAATCTGGACTCCTCAGCAACTGCAGAGGGGCTGACCATCTCAGTTGGCAGGTGTCCTCTTCACACAGGAATCAGGTTGATTCTGCTCCCAAGGTGACCCCTCACCATAAAGGATTGCAGGGATCAGGTACAAATTACAGTAACTATCCTAAAACTCCGACCCTCCTTCCCGAGAGCTCAGATCAGTCACAGCAGGTGGGCAGCCCTGGACTAGCAGCCAGAGCAGTACATGCCATTTGGTGACTGATTTATCTACAGAGCTGAAAGATTAACTCAGCCTGACAGGGCAGGGCGTTTTCCCAACAAAACTCTGCAAACTGGGAGTCACCTTGAGCAGGGAAAGGACCAAGCTGAGGGATCTTTCTTCCAGCTACCCAGAGGCCAGTTCTCAGGGAGACCCTGCATGCAGGCCTGGGACTCTTAAACTCACCACAGCTAGTCCTACCTTTTCAGTGGCTTGCTCCAGACTCCTCCAAAATTGCTTTTCCCCTCTCATAGTGCTCCTGGGGGCAGATGTCTCCCTAAGGATCTTCATTATTGGTCAGACTGGCTCTTCTCCCTGGGCTTTTACTTGTCAGTCAGTTAACTCTAACCCCCTCCTTTCTCTCAAACACTGCTCCTCCTCTGAGCAGGCATGCTGGTGACCATCCAGCTTTCACCCCCGTGAGCCAACAGGCGCCCTATGGCTTCAAATAGTGTCTTTCCTCTCTCTGTCTGGGTTGCCTAGTGCACTCAGAGTCTCTGTTGGGCCCCCCTTCCTTCTAGGGGCAGCATTACAAGCATACAGAGGCACAGGACTCCAAGGTAAGCTCCTTGGGGTTACATTTGCAAAGTACGTGATGAGCTCCTGGAACTTTGATTGCTTGGCTAGAGCTTTACTCTTTCTTTACCACATATTCTTCACTCTCCAAATGAACCAGGGAAAGTAGGTTAATTATGGCCAGAGATTCGTGGAGCTGATGCTGAACCCATCTTCCCGCTATTGTCAGTAAAGAAGTGGCGGCATTCGTTACAATGAAAAATGTCCTAGCAGAGAAGTGTCCACAGCACAAACCCACCATCATCGACACTAATTGTTCCCCTCTTTGGCAGTGTCAGCAGAGAGGCCAAGGACTGAATGGGACACAGAGACTGAACCCCCTTCTTGCCCCGATGGTCGCACAAAGAGCAATACAAGCGTAAAGAGATATGTGGATGAGAGAGAGTCAAAATGATGGGACCCCCTAGGAATGGCCATGGTAGCTCACTGGGGACAAGTGCTGCCAGGACACCTTGCCTCAGTCTTTAGTGATTCACCAAGGCAGGCATCAGTTATCTAGGGATTAAGGGCCTGATCCAAAGCCCATTGCAGCCAGTGGGAGCTTTTCTGGGCAACAGGCCACAAATAGCCGAGCTGGGGACTGTAGTGCAAGCATGAGAGTTGGTTAGGGAAAGAAACCGATAGATGCATCTGGAAAGCAATGAGCCCACTGAAGTCAGAAGCAGAACTCCCATTGACTGAAGTTACCAGGCTTCGGCCCTGATTGTCTTGAAACCACCACATCGAAACTACAGCTTGAGGTTTAAACAAACTGAGCAAGAACCTGAGCAGTGAATCCTTAAGACTCTTTTTTAAAAGAGTCCTGGATTCAGAGGAGATTCCTGAGGGTTTGCTAACTAGCAATCATCACTTGGGGGTTTAAACACAGGCAAACCAGCAACCTCCACAGCAAGGGTCCAGGAGGTTTGGCGCTTTTCTGCTTAGTAACAGAGTATTTTACACATTAATTGCACCCTGTTTCACATATTCTGGGGCCATCTCTTTCTTTTGTGTTTGGAGACATTTACAAGCCAGCCAAGCCCAGCAAAACGTAAAGCAGCCAGCTGGTTCATCTGTTTTTCAGTGGGGACATAGCCGGGTCAGGCTTGAAAATGCATCTCATCTGTTTGGAATATGTTGGTGAAATAACCTCATTCCCTTCCAAATCTGAGCTGTGTCTTTGGTTTCTCCTTGATCCCAGGACCCCTTCTCTGGAGACGACATTGAGATCATGGTGGAGAGTAGGCAGAGGTCCAATGCCCCAAGTCCTTCTCAGGAGAGGCAACCTCCATAATGACCAGGGTGAGAGGAGAGGGAAAGCTCATGTCTGGTGCCCTTAGAAAGGTGAGTGACTCTGGTCTAGCTCCATCTGGGGCCATCTACTGGCAGGAGAGTGAAATGTCAGGTCAGGGGGATGAGAGTTTGGGCCCTTGAACTCCAGGAATTGGATGCATCTTCTCTGGGCCCTCTGTGGGGTGGCGTCCAGCCCCCTTCCTTGGCCAGAGGATGGTTGTTGTGAAACACGGGACAGTAGAAGAAGGTGGGGGAGTACAATGGGATGGGGAGGGGGAAATAGAGGAGCAGGAGCCAGCCAGTATGGGTGTAGAACGTGCTGTTTCTAAGTGAATTTAATAGGCTGCCTTGGGGCATGTGCCCCTGTCTCCCTCTGAGAGACCCAGTGACTCAAATATCCTACTACTAGCTGACTGCTGAAGGGGTCACTCCTTTCTTTTGGGGGAGGGGTGGGTGACTGGTGTTGCTGGTGCTGGGTTCAAACCCTGCAGCCACAATGCATGATAAGAGGGCAGCGACTGAGGCTGGGGTGTGTGTGGACTCTGCAGGCCTCACGGCACCTTCTTCTCCAACTCAAATCAGGCCTTTTTGTCTGTCTCTGGGCCCCCCACCCCTGAGATCCAGGCTGTTGAGTTTGGGACATGCCTGAGAGCCAGGCAGTCCTTGGACTTATGACACAATTGGTTCCTGAAAATTGCTTTGTAGGGCGAAACGTCCTAACTCGGAACCGCAATCCACTCCATTGCGGGACCAAGCATCATAAAGTTGAAACCAACGGCATAAGTCGAATCAGCGTGTCAATTCAGAAATGTCGTAAGCCGAACATTGTAAAGTCAAGGACTGCCTGTAGATGGATCCTTTGTGCAGGGGGAAGTGCTTGTCCTGACCGTCTCCACAATGTTTACCAGAGCCGTGCAGCAGCCCTGGGGTGGTGGGAGCAGGAGGATGAGGAGATAAAGAGCCACCGCTTCTTCCAGGTACTGAACCAC
The DNA here is from genome assembly GCF_965152275.1 of Natator depressus. Taxonomy (NCBI): domain Eukaryota; kingdom Metazoa; phylum Chordata; order Testudines; family Cheloniidae; genus Natator; species Natator depressus. The sequence goes on from NC_134244.1 coordinate 57,058,652, forward strand.
AGGATGGGATGTAAGGACACATTAACTATTCCTTCCTAGGCTCCTCACAGACTCCCCCTGCCTCCCTCTCTGCTCTTCCTTCCTCCTCTCCTCTCCCCCATTGTTCCTTACACTTCACCTAAGCCTCCACGCTCTGTCTCCTGCTCTCACCTCGATGCCTTCTCACTTTCATGCAGCCCTGCACCTGTGTCCAGCTTCTTATCTGCCCAGACCCGCCCTCTCTTCAAATCCCTCCATCAGCCCCACTTTATAATAGTCCTTTGCCTTCTGAAGCACCTCCCAGGGGCTTGGAGAACTTTGCAGACACTCATTAATTAAGCCTTGCAAGCCTCTGGTGGAGTTCCACCACAGATGAACTTGACCTGTAATCCCTACAATTATCATGCACCAATTAGGCCAGGATCACTTATTATATTTGTTTCTTTTGAACTATTAGAGAGAAGTGCCAGACTACCTGAGGCATCATCCGAGATCAGAACCCAGTGACAATCCCTAGTGTGAGTATCCCGAAGTGCGTCTGGTTTTGCATAGTGCAGCTTTTAGATTTTATCAGCTCATAATGTCTGCTAATAATTTGAGGAGGGCATATTAGTTGGGAGATGAGTATGTAAAGGTGCAACTGGAAGATGATGATCTGGAGGTGGGATCAGAGGGAGGAGAAATTCCTCAGGGCACAGAACACAGTTATAAATCCCCACCACTTCCAGTCCAGGAACAGCAGTTTTACCCAACACATTAGACAGAAATTGCAGGAGTTTGGGGCAGGGAGAAAATCAGGTCTCTTTCTAGGTCAGGTGACCCTGACACACAACAGAAGCCAGGGCATGCGTGGTGCAGCTGGATGTGGCTAGCCCACGCAGGGGTCTCTGGGCTGCAGAGATGGGCTATGTGCGTGCTGTGGCTTGCCCAGTGGGAAAAAGTGGCTAAGGGCAGGGATGGGGCCTTGTCGGTGGCTGTAAATCCCCCTATGAGGGGCGAGTGTAGGGGGGCATGGTGCCTGTTACAGTCCTGTGGGTGGGGTATTTACCAGGGAGGTGCTGCGCTGCTTCCCTGTGCCGTCCCTGCAAAGCCTAACAGAGTTGGAGTCAGCTCTTGTCATCATGGAGTATCTCTGATTAGGGTTTGGAGAAGCTCATTCATGTTTTCTCCTCTTGCCCTCAGGTGCCAATATTTTGAATATCCGAGTGGCAGGTTCTCTTTCCCAAGGGTTCCAGTGTGTCCAAGAGGGACTGCGCCTCTCCCCAGGTATTTCTTGGGCTTCACAATCAGACACTGTCTGCTTGGTGTGAGACACTGCTGCCTCGTATCTGGCGTTAGCTGCAGACACAGCTCCCTCAGGGCCTGCTCCTATGACGTGCGGTGTGTCCTCAACTCTCACTGATGTCACCGAGCTGTGAGGGCACCGGGAACCTTGTAGGATCACTCCCATGTCCTAAGGCTGCCTGTGCCCCCTTTATGTCCTGTATCTGGCTCCCAGCACAGTGCTGTCTGCCTCTCCCCAGCCCCCACCAAGGGCTAGCACGTTATTTGCTCTAGGGAGCTATGCACCAATAACTCTCCTCATCTTTTATTTAGGCTGAAATCCCTGGTGGAGGCATGGATCTAGGGGGACTGGGGTAGCATGGAAGATCTTCTACCTCATGTAGTGAGTGATCTTTCTAACACTGAATCAGTCTGGCTGTCGATTTCTAGACTCATTCAATGGGTTAGACAGTGCTAAGGGGGATTGTGCCTCCTGCAGATGTCCTGCCCATGCCCTGTTGGCACCTGTTTGTCCTAATGATTCATCAGAGGTTTCCCGTTGCTGCCTCCTTCTCATCATTTTGACTCTTAGCAAAGAATGAGATCATAAATCTTCCAGCCCGCTTCATTGTCTTGAGATTTTTTTTAAAAACACATTTTTATTTGAATTTCCAGTTCACGAAATAAATCTTCTTTCCTTTTCTAAAATGATTTTAGTCACCGAGGACACAAGACAATAAATTGGCAAGAGTCAAGTAAAGAGAATGGACACCAAACCCAGGGTAACTGACATTGTGTATGTGTGCAAAGGGGCAGGTGTGTGTGTGTGTGTCATTAGTGTGTGTATAATGAACAAGCTTTAGGAGACAGCGAAGATCCCAGGTCCCCAGGCGAAGTCAGTTGAAATTCTGGCCAGAGATGCAGCACTTCCTAAGATCCCGTCCACACGACAACTTGGAACTGAGCTTGTCACCAGCTAATGATGTATTTGGCCTTAAACATGGGATTCCTTCCAGAGTCTGGGTTCTTAACCACTATCAAATGAGTGGCTCCAAGGACCATGACAGTTTATATCTTAGGATACCTGGAATTAGCTAACTTTAGTTGGTGTTTGGGGCTCTCTCATCTAAGGCCCAGGGGCTTGCTCCATGCTGGAATAGCTCAGCTGGTGTTTTTGAGATGAGCTGTTGGTTTCCCTGACCCCCCGGCTATTGGACTGAACTGTAACCATGTAACCCAGCTGAATTTTACATCTGATTTCTTAATGTGCTGATACTGACTTAACCCCTTTAGCCTCCTGGAAGAAGGGAGCTATTTCCTTTTGTTTTATGCGTGAGTAGTACGTTCATTGTTCACTCTCCCCCAGCTCAGGGCGAGAAGGGCGTCTCGGCTGAGGGGATGAGAAAAGCTGCAAAGCTGCAGCTTTGGGCCCAATTATACCCAGAGTTTGGGGGAAAGGGGACCCACAGGTCATGTTGCTGTGATTTTTCCTCACACACAAAATGTATTAAGAGATCTGAGCCATTGTGCAATTGTAAAGGTTTCATGGGTACTAATCAACCTTTCCCTTGTGTGATTTCCTGTATACACAGCTCCTCAGCGATGGTTTGTACAGATTCCCTGAGTCCCTTTTTGGCTGGAATTTTAAGTTGTCAGAGTTTTTCTAATATAATATTTTGTTTGATTTTTCTACAGCTCTGGATTTGCCTCCATTGGCTGCTTTCATGAAATCCCCTAGACTCAAGAAATCTAAAGGCAGAGTGTAAATAAAGAATCCAAACTGTCCTGCCTTAGGCTGGGTCTCACAAAAAATAACAGCAAGAGGAGCAGGGTCAGAGAATGAATCTGCTCAGTGGTGCCTTTTTAAACTAGAGTTAGAAGATGCCTTATTAAAAAGAGGAGGTGCATATGAGGAACACATATGGTACCTTGCAGTCTACAGCGTTGCAGGGCTAAATTCATCCCTGGTGTAAACACCACTGACTCCAGTGGAGTTCAGCCAGGATGCAGAACCTTCCCTGCCTTGATTAAGCCATGATCAGTTATTATCATTTAGGGTGTGTCTACGCTGCCCACTCCTTATGGCGGTGTGTCAAGTACTTTCACTGCGTGCCCCACAGCACAGGTGTAAATAGCAGTGTAGAAGGTGCTTAAGGGAATAAAGTACAAGACATGCCAGAAACTTAGGATACGTACCCTACACGGCTCTCTAGACACCCAAGCAGTGCCTTCCCCTCTATGCTGCTAGTGTAGTGTCCCGCTGCCGGAGTCTTTCCCCCTTGCAGGGAGCTGCTCTGGTGTCTCTCTCCTGCAGGGAAAGATCTGGCAGGGGGCAGGCAGTGAGGAAAGGCTCCAGCAGGGGGACATGCCAGAGCCTTTCTACACTGCTTCCTCCCTGCCAGAGCCTTTCACTGATGCATGTAGCAACATGCTGCAGTGTAGACGCAAGCCTGGTTTTCACTGTGGTGTGTAGCTACATGTACCCTACATGCCACCGCTAGTGGTGTGCAGTGTATACATAGTCGAAATCTCTCTTTTCAGCTATCAGGCAGAGGTGTCGGACCACCTGAAGCATCATGAGGGTTCAGAAGAGTGACCATCCGCTGTGTGAGTGTATCACTGGGAATTGTGTGTGTTTATAGTTGTAGATAGTCAAGCTTTTTGATCAGTAATGCATTCTGTTAATCATCTGAGGGGGCCCTGTCAGGGGAGATGAGACTAGGGCAGGATGGTGTGGGAAATCATTACTAGAGGAAACCCATCTGGAGGAGGGATTTGAAGGAGGAGAATTTCCTCAGACACAGTTAAAAGTCTGTGAACCGAGTCACTACAGGACTAGGAATGTTACCCTGGCACATCAGGGAGAAATGGTTGGAGTCTGCAGTAGAGAGCAAATTCTGTCTGCTCTCAGCTCTTTGGGTTTATGAGGCTTGGCAGACAATGGGAGCCAGCGCAGTTCAATTGGGCAGGGCTGGAGTAGCGCTAAAATTGACCTGGTTGGGTCAAATTTGGGGTAGTGCGGATGCAAATCAACGGTATTGGCCTCCAGGAGCTATCCCAGAGTGCTCCAATGTGACCGCTCTGGACAGTACTTTGAACTCTGATGCACTAGCCAGGTACACAGGAAAAGCCCCAGGAACTTTTGAATTTCATTTCCTGTTTGGTCAGCGTGACGAGCTCAGCAGCACAGGTGACCATGCAGTCCCCCCAGAATCACAAATGAGCTCCAGCATGGACCGAATGGGAGACACTGGATCCGATTGCTGTATGGGGAGAAGAATCTGTGCAAGCTGAACTCCGATCAAAAAGAAGAAATGCTAATATATATGCCAAAAATCGCACAGGGCATGGTGGAGAGAGGCTACAACAGGGACCCCCAGCAGTGCTGCGTGAAAGTCAAGGAGCTCAGGCAAGCCTACCAGATGACAAAGGAGGCAAACGGATGCTCCGGGACAGACCCCCATACATGCCGCTTCTATGATCGGCTGCATGGCCATCTAGGGGGGGAACCCTACCACTGCCCCACCACTGTCCGTGGATGCCTGCAAAGGGGAGTCTCACACAACAGGGAGGAGGATTTTGTGGATGAGGAAGAGGAGGAGGAGAATGCGCAGCCAGCAAGCGGTGAATCTGTTTTCCCTGGCAGCCAGGACCTTTTCATCTTCCTGGACCCAATACCCTCCGAAGGCAGGATCCCTGACCCCTGAAACTGGAGAAGGCACCTCTGGTGAGTGCACATTTGTAACTACAGTACAGGGTTTAAAAGCAATAGTGTTTAATGTTTGTTTTACCCCGTTCATGCTGGGTTATTTGCACTTGGCTAAAAGGGATCATCCTGGAGAATAGCCTCACGGTGGGGGGAGGGGTGAAGGGATCATCCCAGAGAATAGCCACGCAGTGGGGTGGGGGTGGGGGAAGATGTATGCTGCACATCCACCCGAAAACCGCAGCCCCTCCTTTTAAATGTGAAACCCAACCCATTCCTTGCTATGGGAAAGGATGGCGCTGCAGTTTGAAACCATTCCCACATGTTATGCCTAAGTAGCCAACCCCACATACCCTGTGCCTTACCATGGCTGCCTGGAAACTGAATTCTGCTGTCCAGTGTCATGGGGCAATGACTCACTGCTGTGACACATCCTGCTGGTTGTCCAGGGAATTAGCTCTTTTCAGCCAGGAGCGCTCTCTGCTGGTCGGTGTCTCACCTGCTGCTGGCCCCATGCCCCTCCTGGACCCCAGTGCCCTTCTAGATGAAGGTTCTTCCCCCTGGTAGTACCCCCTCAGTCTGGGTCTCCCCTCCCAGGGGACTCCCCAACCCCCATCCCTCCCTTGTCTCAGTGGCTACTGTCAGTCATCATCTAGCCCCCGCTCCCTGGGGCAGACTGCAGTCTGTACCACTCATCATCAGCAAGGGGGGGGGGCAGACCAGCTGCCTCTGTCTAGGTCTGGGCTGCTCCTCTGCAGTCTTAGTACCCTTTTGTGGGCCTTTACCTTGGCCTGCAGCCTGGGGCCCTGCTAGGCTGGAGCTCCCCAGCTCCTTCTGCCCTTCGCCAGCACTGCTCTGCCGTAGGTACCCTCCTCAGCTTTCCAGGCAGCCAGGTTCTCCTCTCTCCATGTAGCTAGAGAGAGTGTGGGTCTCTCAGCTCCTGGCTAACAGCCCTCTTATAGGGCCAGCTGTGGCCTGATTGGGGCGTGGCCCCACCTGTGGCTGCTTCCCCCAATCAGTCTAGCTTTCCTCCAACTACAGCCCTCTCTTAGGGCTGTTTTAAGCCCTTCAAGGCCTTCACCCGGCCACACCCAGCCATTTGTGATGTGTTACCACACTGGCAGGCACTGAATATAAAAGTCAAAATGCCACCTTGTACCTAAAGCACATGTGCTGTCTGCTGTGAATTGCTTGATTCACTGTGAAAGAGTATCCCTTTTGTTCTCAGAAATGTATCATCTTAAATTTTACTCTCCCTTTTTATCTCCCCCCCCACCCCCAGGTGCAAAAGTTTCTATGCTTCCCCTATCATCTCCGTCCCTGAGGTTATCGCAGATTAAAAGGTGAAAAAAACACACTCGCAATGACATGTTTTCTGAGCTCATGCAGTCCTCCCGCACTGATAGGGCACAGCTTAATGCATGGAGGCATTCAGTGTTAGAGGCCAGGAGAGCATTAAGTGCGAAGAGCAGAGGCAGGAACATGAAGAGCAGAGGCAGGAGGCGATGCTGAGGCTAATGGGGGAGCAAATGGACATGATGAAGTGTCTGGTGGAGCTGCAGGAAAGCCAACAGGAGCACAGACCCCCGCTGCATCCATTGTATAACCGCCTGACCTCCTCCCCAAGTTCTATATCCTCCTCACCCAGACCTCCGGGCATTTAGCCACTGCACTCCAGAGGATGGCCCAAGCAACAGAAGGCTGTCATTCAAACAGTTTGATTTGTAGTGTGGCTACAAAAAGCAAAGTGACCTTGTCCTTCCCTCCTCCCTCACCCCACCCCACACGAGCTACCTTGTCAGTTATCTCACTTTTTTTTTAATTAATAAAGAAAGAATGCATGGTTTCAAAACAATAGTTACTTTATTTTGAAGGGGGGAGAGAGGGTAGTTTGGTTACAGGGAATTAAAATCAACCAAGGTGGGTGGGTTTGCATCAAGGAGAAACACACACAACGGTTACACCGTAGCCTGGCCAGTCATGAAACTGGCTTTCAAAGCCTCTCTGATGTGCAGCGCACCTAGCTGTGCTCTTCTAATCGACCTGGTGTCTGGCTGCTCAAAATCGGATGCCAGGCGATTTGCCTCAACCTCCCACCCCGCCATAAACGTCTCCCCCTTATTCTCACAAATATTATGGCGCACACAGCAAGCAGCAATAACAATGGGAATGTTGGTTGCGCTGAGGTCTGACCTAGTCAGCAAACAGCGCCAGCGAGCTTTTAAACGTCCAAAGGCACATTCTTCCACCATTCTGCTCTCACTCAGCCTATAGTTGAACTGCTCCTTACTTCTGTCCAGGCTGCCTGTGTGAGGCTTCATGAGCCATGGGAGCAAGGGGTAGGCTGGGTCCCAAAGGATAACTATCGGCATTTCAACATCCCCAACTGTAATTTTGTGGTCTGGGAAGTAAGTCCCTTCTTGCAGCTGCTCGAACAGCCTGGAGTTCCTAAATATGCGAACGTCATGCACCTTTCCCAGCCATGCTATGTTGATGTCAGTGAAACGTCCCCTTCTGATCCACAGCTGCTTGCAGCACCATTGAGAAGTACCCCTTGCAGTTTATGTACTGGTTGGCAAGGTGGTCCGGTGTCAAGATGGGGATATGCGTTCCGTCTATTACCCCACCACAGTTAGGGAACCCCATTGCAGCAAAGACATCCACTATGATCGGCACATTTCCCAGAGTCACTACCCTTGATAATAGAATGTCAATGATTGCATTGGCTACTTGGATCACAGCAGCCCCCACAGTAGACTTGTCCACTCCAAATTGATTCCCGGCTGACCAGTAGCAGTCAGGCATTGCAAGTTTCCACAGGGCTATCACCACTTGCTTCTCAGCTGTCAGGGCAGCTCTCATCTTGGTATTCCTGTGCTTCAGGGTGGGGGAAAGCAACTCCTTTCCAGAGTTCCAGGAAAGTGGTCTTACACATGCGTAAGTTTTGCAGCCACTGTGACTCATTCCATAACTGCAACACTATGCGGTCTCACCAGTCTGTGCTTGTTTGCCTGGCCCAGAATCGGTGTTCCACTGTATCAACCAGCCCCACTGCTGCCATGATGTCCCAATTGCCACAGCTTGTGATGTTTCAGGAACATCTGTGTCCATGTCCTCCATCAAAATCCTCCTCGTGCTGGCATCTCTTAGCCCCGTTCTGCATATTCTCCAGGATAATGCACGAGGTGTTTACAATGCTCACAACAGCAGTGGTGATAGTGAGCTGAGCGGGCTCCATGCTTGCAGTGGTATGGCGTCTGCAGGAGAGCAGGAGAGCAGAGGTGCAGCGGAAGCGGTGGATGACAATGGTTATCAGCATCCAGGAGGACCAGAACAGATCCCCCGAGCTTCAGGAGAGCAGAGTTGCGGTGGATGACGACGGTTAGCAGACCTACTGCACCGTCTGCTGACAGCAGCACCCAGGACACAACAGCCACGGTGACGGTGAGCTGAGCTGAGCGGGCTCAATGCTTGCCTTGGTATGGCGTCTGCACGGAAAAAAGGCGCGAAACGATTGTCTGCCATTGCTTTCACTGAGGGAGGGGCGACTGACGACATGTACCCAAAACCACCCGCGACAATGATTTTGCCCCATCAGGCACTGGGAGCTTAACCCAGAATTCCAATGGGTGGCGGAGACTGCGGGAACTGTGGGATAGCTACCCACAGTGCACCGCTCCGTAAGTCGATGCTAGCCATGGTAGTGAGGACGCACTCCGCTGACTTAATGCACTTAGTGTGGACATACGCAATCAACTGTATAAAATCGATTTCTAAAAACCGACGTCTATAAAATTGACCTAATTTCATAGTGTAGGCATACCCTAAATCTTATAAGCATCTGGTCACTAACATCTTGTTGTCCTATAAAAATGTATAGGTTTGGAAGTACTTACAGAATGTAATATTATGTTGTGCTACTTTGGTGTGTTCTTAAGAATGGTCATATATATTCTTCATTTCATTTATGAAGAAATTAGGAAAACCACAAAGGCTCATATGTGAGATCTTATTGTCACTTTTGTGGCAGCTCTTTTAGTGTCTGTGTCTTTTTCTCTCTGTGGTAATATGTTAAAGAGTGACAAATTATCATAGGATATAATAATAAAAACACATTTCATCCTTTGGTTAGTATAATGCCTTCCAAAGAAGTCTCTCCCAAAAATAGAAACTTAAGGAGGAGGGTCATCCAGTGTCCTATGTTGCTTTAGAAAGAAGATGAAGCTGGAGAATGGGATGTCATATAGATCTTTCAAATCTCCTTGTGGAAATGTAAAATAGTTGTGTTTTTTCTAATATTTTAAAAACAGGGGGAGGCATTACTAGGCTACTGATTTATCTCTTTCTCAGTGGCTTTTTCTGTCTGGTGGAATTTTTTGTGAGAGGTACGTTATGGTATAAATCCCAAGAAGATCGGTAATATCTGCAGATAGCCACCAGAGAGCACCAAATCGCTTTGCGAAGTACTTCACGTTTATTCTAAGAATGTGCCTGTAGCAAACTTGTTTGGCTTTTTAAAATGGACTGCGGTAGAAATTACTAAATTTCTTTTAGGGATTCATGGACGTGTGACCTGCCATACAATTGCGCCAGCCTCCTTGCAAATGATGGGAATCATCACTCTGGTATCGTCAGTCTCGATAGCCAAACTTTACTAGCAGGGTTGGTGGCACAGTGGCAGGATGTAGTGAGGAACATGCAGGTGGGGATGTGTGAGGGTCCCTTGATACGATTACCATTTTGGCATATGTCCTGGCTTGGATTAAACCCACGAATCTTAATGCAATATAGCCTGTTGATTTCTGCAGAATGTTTCCATTCTTGAAACATGCACGTAGTCTTTTGCCCCATGTGCATGTACATTAAAAACCAAACCCATCAAAATATAAACCAATTACAAATCTGGATTTTCACTCCATCTACGAGGCAGGATTTATGAATCCTCCCCCACTCTCATGACCATTTCCCCTACCAGATAGGCCGTTTAGTGTGCCAGGAAGATCAACATACTCCAGCTCTGCTGGACCTAGGAGGAGGGAAAGTACTAGATACAAGGGCCCCTTCTTGAAAATGCCAAGCCAATGGCCCAGCTAAACCAGGGGAATAATAGCTGGAAGATCTCCACTGATCGCCACAGCTGAGATATCAGGAATAAAAAGATAACCAGGATCCCATCTGATATGACTTTAAAGATTATTTAATTTGCCACAGTCCTGTCTCTTGTTTTATTGCCATGGCATCCACATTTTGCACCCCAATGTATAGCATTCAGCTTTCCATGGCATTAAGGTGTGTTTCCTTTCTATTGAGACCAGTTTTCAGAAATGGAAACCTGAGACCTGTAAGCCTGAGATACTGGTATTACATTTACTTTAAGCTTCATGGTTTTAATGTTTCAATAATGGCACTCATTTATGGTCCTGTTAAAGGTAATGTTCTGGGGAGGTGCAAGCCCATTTTTTACTCATTTGCTCTCTGAAAGTTGCATAAAGTAGAGAACTTTCTTGTTGTTTTCCACAGTAATTTTTTGTAGTCTTGGAGATAGTGAAGCATATGCCCTCGGAGCATTGTCATAACTACATTCAAGTCATGGCATGTTAGTCCTGTAGCTGCAGAAAAAACCTTGCAACAATTCGACCAAGGGTCCCGCTTCAGGAAAGCACTCAAACCTGTGCTTAAGTGCTATCCTGAATGGGGATGTTTTCCTGATTTGGGGTTTATTAGTCTATTATTGAATGTTTTATTGATTTTTTTTCCGTACGAGCATATTTTGATTTATTGTTTTTCACTTTTACTCTTGTAAAACAAAGATTTCAGTTAAATGTAGGGATGTTGTTACTATGGACAGCCAGAAGATGGCACTCTTGTAAGGCTTAGGGGACAAGCATTCGAAGTTAGAGCACAAACACTGGGGAGAAGGTTGAACTGCAATAACATCCTCCCCACTCTCTGTGAGCCCTGCCCTGCTGATGTAAATAGAGTCACCTTACTCACAGGAGTAGACTCACTGAAGCCAAAGCAACTTATGTGCATAAGTATCTTGGTATCAATCCCCACATGAGTATTTTTCTGCTCTTCAAAATGTATTCAAAACTCATCTGGGTGGATGCTGTTATTGTAAAGACTTTAAGTAGGACTGCGAAATGGAAAGAAAAGAGTAACAGATCTACATGTTTTTTGTTATAGCAGGACTTCTTTTCGTTACAGGCTATGGTTCTATTCACTGTACTACACAGCTATTATATCCTATTAAAAGTGATCTCATTTTTCTTAATCACAGGCCATTTTTCTACTTGCTCTGTTTTTGATAGAGTATTTCAATAAAATCATAAGAGTTTTCCTGAACCAAGTCTTGGGTAGGTTTTAACAATACTTAGACCAGGCTGAAAAATAACAGAACCGCATTTTCTTCTTAGAATGTTAAAAACACAACGATTTCCCCTCGATGAAGGATACAACCACATATTTGGCTTTCGAAAAGTTAACTTCTTTGAACAATTTTCTGCACCTTTACTGCTACAAATAAGTAAAATTTGTTACGAAATCGAATTGTTCTCCCTCCCCAAAAGAAAGCTTGCTTTTGTAATAATGGTGACTAATTTACACACATGCCTCCATTCTCTTTTTAGCCTTCTGTTCTAAGCAACATATCAAGGGTGAAAGAAAGGCATTTGAGAAGAATGCCAGTACAGCAGTCTGTCCCTGGAAAAGATATTTCTTTTTCAACCTCCCCGGAGTCTATTCTATCTTTGGCACAGAAGCACTGTCAGTATAACCTCTCCCCATCATGCTCTTTCTTCCAAAAAACCCACCTTCAAGTCCCTGATAAACATTAAATCTCTGACAAATATGCTAACACATGTGGGTTAGTTTTTTTATTTAGGAGCAGTTCTTTACAGTGTTAATGTTTAAGAAGGAAGAGTCTCTTTTTGATCGTAATCTGAACATTTAATATTTGCTAAAACTGCACTGCCTTTTGTGTTTGCTTTAATTACAAACCCTCTGTAGCCACTGAAACACTCAGACTGATGAGTAAAATCACAGACAATGGTCCAATTGAGTCAAGGAAATAAAGGCCTCTTTTATTTTTTTGTTAATAATGATTTAAATACTCATTTCCCAAACATCCTTGATTTCATAAACAACTAAAATAGTCCACTTGGAAAGATCCTGATTCAGCTTTCTTGGATTCCATAATAACAGATGGATCACTAGACTGTTTACTGCTGCGTCCCACAAACTTCCTGTTAGTAAACTCCTATATTATTTATGAAACAGAAAAATTACAAAGTAGTATCTTAGCTGATTACTGCTTGCTGATGAACCAGTGCCAGAGAAACTTTTTGTACAACTTTACTTTCTTGAGCGGCTCTGTTGCTCTTATTGTTTTGTATTTGTGTCACAGAACCACCCAGAGGCCCTAATTGGATTGGGGTCTCATTGAGACACTGTACAAACACACAGTAAGACATTCCCTGAATTATGGCAGACACCCGAACTGTGTGAAATCAACAAATGGCAGGAGTGGAGAAGAGATGGGGAAAGTAACAGATAGGCACGCATGGTTCCACAGGTTAGCTGTCAGCACAGTGTACATTTCAGGACAATACTAAATGAGATATTAATTATATTAAACCTGAACTCTTGTAGATGCTGGTCATAGAAAGGATCTTGCCAAGCTGATCATCTCAAAGATATTTGTGACATAATTAGATGACAATTAAATACATAGATCCTGATTCTCCTTTCACTTACACGGGGCATACACTCATATAATTTCATTACATCGTATAGATTAGACAAGAGCCTTGTTAGAAATACACACTGTAGCTTGACAGATTGGCTTGATTTCTGAGGAATTACTTCTGATTTACAGTGGTGTGAATAAGAACAGAATTCAGCCCATGCTCTACATTTTTAAAATCATACAAAGTTAGGTCATTAAAAAAGTAGTATATAAACAAGGAGCAAAGTATCATGCAGAAATATGAATCTTGTGTATTACTTAGTGGTTCTGAAAATAGCACTTACTTGAGCTCACATAATTATTCTGGTTTTAAAATATTCTGGTTTTGAAGTTACATTTCACTGAGTTTATCTTCTGTCCATGTAAATGATTGCTGCTCTACCTGACACTGATGATTATAGACATATGTAATATACACAGAAACAGAACAAAGGTTTTCCTGATTCTAAACAGATAAACCAGTCTTACCATTTTGCTTTGATCCGCAATTGAAATTAAAACTTGACCTAGCAATGCAGAGGCATGTTTCTTAACATTAGCTCCAGTGCCGCTGATTATCCATTAACGGAAGTTTAGCAAATTCTGCTACCTACCGGAGGCTTGATCATTATTATCTTTATAAGAACCATATCTACAAAGAAAGTGGCATCAGACAGAATAGTGCATTTGCTAATTGAGGGGTAGAACTGATTTTTTGTGTGGATGGCAGTGCAAGGTAAGTAATCTCCCATTTAAAAATAATAGTATATATTCCTTCTTTGAGGAAATGTATCCCTGGGTCTCCCCAGACACCCACTATAGGTTCCTATTGACAGCAACAGAATCTGATAGTATTAAGAGCAGATGATCGACTAGAAGATCTCCTGATGCCTAACTCCCCCAACCAGGAGCTTGTGACAGATGTTCCGGCATTTTATGCAAATAAGAACTTCATGGATCAGTTTTCCTTTCTCCGTGTCATAAATGTAGCTGGAAAATAGAATTCTAGCACCATGGCATGCAGCAAAACACAAGCATCCCACTGACCAAACAAGCGGAAGAGAAAGCAAGATGTATACGTGAATTCAGAATAATTATGCCATGAGTTTTTTCGCTCACTTGTCTTATCAGTCAAGATACGCACACAACGATACAATTTCAGTGGTCTTTTTCTCCAACTGTATCATAGCCCACAATTCATTTCTGAAAGAAAAACCCTTTCCGCATTTTGTATGCAATGTTTCTGCATGAACCTCATCATATTGTATGTGGATATATTATATACACACCTGCAAACTATATATATGTGTATATATATATTTCTCTCTCTATATATATATACTGATACATACACAAACAATTAATTATGGTTGAGTTGAGTTTGCACTTAAAGCCAGGATTCAGTTTCTTTATGTATAACACATAATGTATATACATATTTATATAACGTGTGTGCTTACTTACTTTCTCCATAGTAGATAAGAAGCTAAACCTGACCACGAAAAGGGGATCAAAAAATCCAGTTCCCTTTAAAAAAAAAAAAAAAAAAAAGCTGCTTTGGGAATTTGTGAAATTTTAGAGAAAATATAAATTTTCAAATTACTATACAACATATTAAGGTTTATTTGTATTAAATAATTTCTGTGATATCATGCAGTAGAAAAAGTTGTGGAATATTGCATTATTTCCTCCGCAAAACTGAGAAAGACTTGAAGAGCTAAAGTCCTGAATTCCCATTATCCAGCTACAATTTTAAAAATAAGACAGTGAATTATTACTGTGTTTAAAATAAGATAAATATTGCATTTTTAAAACTGTTTTGACCCTTTTCAATTCTTTATAATTTTAGATACATCTTATATAAATTTTTAGGCATGTATTTTCTAGGAGACATCTCCATTTTTGGAAAATATCTCATTAAAATGACTAGTCAGTATTGTGGCTTCACAAATTGCTCAAAGTGGATCCATTCTGTTTATGATACTTTTGTTCATTCTAAATATTTTAGATTTTTTAATTGAATCTAACTTGGGGTGCAGGAAAATATTCCTTAGACCTTTCAAATGGGATTTTGTTCAAAATCTGTTTCTGTTAATCTGAAAACATGCAAACAGATTTAGATGATTGTTTTATATACATCCTGAACATTTTTGGGTTGTAGTATGATATAAAATTTTGTCAACATGTCAAGTTTTGTTGAATGCTGGAAAACAATCTTCATCTAATTCAGATGTACAGTCTAATTTTGTTCAAAAGTGTATGACAATACTTTATTCCTGTTCACTTATTATAAATATTGCTAGATTCATGGGTATTTCTTTTTCAATCTTATTCCTGTTCAAGTTTTTTTCTTTAAAAAATGTATAAAAAAGCAGTGAAAATACCAATACGGGGACAAAAAAAGAGAGGTATATATGTAAACACATATCCTGTTGCAGTGAATCTAGTTTTTGGACAGAAGCAATTAGCAATATATTTTTATGCACCATATCATGCATCCGTGTTGTTGCTTTGGAAAATAGTTATGCAGCTGGTAACATGTTGCAGGTGAGGTGTAGCTTTAAATGAAGCCTCTGCCTGAAAATGTCAAAGACCATTCCAGAATCAAGTATTAATAGAATAAACTTAATTTTAGTTTCTCATAAGTGCAGCTGCATTCTTCTATTTAATTATAGGGTTCCCACAGTAGTAATTTTTCCCTGACCTACTCAATCTCAAAAGTCAGAAAATTGCTTCTTTTTTAAAGCTGACAATAGCATGGTATGTTTCCAAAGGAAAAGTACAAATTACAGAAAACCATTACTTTAGACATATTTAAATAGCCAGGAAGAAATCCTAATTGAAAAGTTTGCTAAAATGTGAAAAAGTTAGGTTTTTTTTAATTCTTGTTATATTGTTGGTTGCCATATAAGCTGCTTACGATAGAATAGTTTCCCTTTCTCTGCACTTTTTTCCCCCCTCCTAGTTAAACAAAAACATTTGGGAATGACAAAATTTAAAATAGAGAGGGCTTAAAAATAACTTGCATGTGTTTAATAAGATAAAACGAACTATTGTTTTAGGGTCTGATCCAAAGTCCACTTAGTTAACACGAGTCTTTCCATTGATTTAAATGGGTTCTGGATCAAGCCCTTAGCTTTTGTGCTCTCAAATAGGAGTCTTATGAAGGGGGGAAACCCTGCTTTCCCAAAGGAATTTTTAAAAACTGTCCAATTATTGGAATGCCTGTCCAGCAGCTACTGCTGTGTATTTGTGGTAAAGTTTAACAGCATTCAAGTTAGGAATCTACAGGGAACTGAGCAATATTAAAATATTTCCTAAATTAAAAGTGGACCTTTCCTGAAGTGAATGTTGATGAATACGTGCGAGTAGGCCAGAGGTAGTGTGCTTCATCTGAACAGAAATGACTGGTATTTTGGTTGTAACCCATGGAGATTTTTCTTCATTTGGCACAAGGTGCCGTCTTTTTCTGAAGGGAAGCTATAGACAACTCACTTTCTTGGGTGCTGCTTTGTAGATTAGCAATACAGTACGATACAGAATTAAGTGCCTATTTTTAGGAATCTTGCATGAAAAAATGTTGACCCCGTGCTACCCTCCTTGACCCCAGCTAGACCCGTCTGCTTCCATTTGTGGGGTTGCATTGTTGTGCCAGAGATGGGAAAAATGAAGTCTGGGAACCATGGCGCCCCACAACAAGCTCCCCTGATAACGCCATGAATTCCAGAATTCCAAATCAGATTAGCTCCTGCTGCAAGCCCTCTCCATGGCCTCTCCTGAAGCAGTCCTGGTTTTGGAGCTGTGCTTTTAGTGGAGACAGGGCCTTCGGACTGCTGGAAAAGAACCCTGGAGATGGGAACTGAAGTCCATGTAGTTCACTGAGTTTGCGTGTGGGTGTCACACCGCCTGTCCCCTCTATGACCCTCCAAAACTCTTTCCCTTCTAAGGAAGGCATCAGGAAAAACTCCTTGTGAGAAACCACAAAGTTTCCTAAGCCCTTTGTTATTGTTAATGACAGTATTGCTAACCTCAAGGATTAAAAAAATCATGATTTTAAAAAAAAACATCATAAATTTGGGTTCTTTCTATTTGCCTTCTGCTTTCTGAGCCTTTAGTCACACTCTTTTCATGTTTTCAAGCTTTTCTCCATAATCATGGAGGCCAGCAATTTGCTGTTTTTTCTCTTTTTTTCAAATGAACAATGGTATTCTCTTGTAATCTTTTGATTCCAGTGTATGGGGCTCTAATATACATCCTAACACTAGTAAGAGTCACAGGAGTTGGCAACTAATGAAGAGGAGGCTGGTTCACAGACTTTGTCCTCGTGTTTCAGACTTGTGAGACTGCAAAGGGTCAATGGCAATTCCGGGCTATCTCCATCACTTGCCAGCTCTTGGTTGTTGCCCAAGATTGTTTAAGGTTTGGAAATTCAGTCTGCAGAGTCCTGGACAAGCTTCTGACCGTGCTTATATTTGCCTCCCACGAGCAGTGGCTACAGAGGACAATGGTTGGGGGCCCTGTGGCTGACTCTTATCACACTACACAAGCTCCTCCGCCCTGCAGAGCAGAGACCAATCCACCAGCAGGAATTAAAAAGGGGGTCAGAATGAGCTGTTAGCTGGCTTCCCATCTGCCCCCCCTTTGTGCTGAACAGCACCCCTCTCCTATTCCTGCCTACGTCAATGCTTCAGGGGCTGGGGTTGGGGAAGCAGGAGAGGTGGGGGTGGCCAGCCTTCCTCCCTGGTTCCAATCCCAGCACTAGGGAGTACAGAGAGATGAGGGGAGAGGTCAAAAGTACATGGCTGTAGGATGGGCATGGAGTGGTCAGGGACACAGATGAGGGTTGTGAGTCTCTGGGGTATGGCTTTCCAGGTCAGCCAGCTCCCCACTTCATCTGCCATCACACGCTTGTGGGAGTGGTCCCCTGTGGGAATGGGCTGGTGGTAGGGGCACCAGAGGACGGTAGCTTGGAGGTTTAATGTTTATTTGGAGGGGGGGCAGGGATGAATTTGCAGCGGTAGTGAATTGGTAATGTTCTTGGGGGGTTATTTTATTTCCGCTTTTCCTTTTATGTTCTGTCATCATGAGAATTGCTGCTGCAGCAGCTCCTCCCAGAGCATTAAAACACGCGCCAGGCCAGAGATGCTGGCCTAGCTGTGGTAAGGTGTGTTACTACATTGGGTGTTTGGTTATGGTGCTAGTTATTACCGGAGCAGAAGAGACTGGGCCTCATATTTTTTTCTGTTTAATGTTCAAGTGCCATTAAAGTTTCCTTGGGATTGAACTCAGTGTGTGTCTTATGGTTTCTCTGCTATTTCTCCAACTCAGCGGAGAGAAGCCAGGGCTCCTATGGGAATGGGGACTCAGCCCATCTGACTTCATGATTTGGCTGCACTTAGGCCTGAGGAAAGATTTGCTGGGGAGGGGAGGTTCAAGGCAAAGGGCCAGGGTACTGGAGGGCGGGGTGGTGGTAGAACTCAACAGTAGAGGTAAGACTAGGT
Organism: Natator depressus; assembly: GCF_965152275.1. Classification (NCBI taxonomy): domain Eukaryota; kingdom Metazoa; phylum Chordata; order Testudines; family Cheloniidae; genus Natator; species Natator depressus. The sequence goes on from NC_134244.1 coordinate 57,076,827, forward strand.
TGTGTGCGTGTGTGTGGTCGGGGGGAAAGGAAAGCATTGGAGAGGCTGTCTGGCATTGGTTGTTGGTTGAATAGTCCTGCCTTGGCCTGGACCTTAATGGAGGTCAGAGTCTTCTCTTTGCCCACCTGGAGAAGGAACTCCCTAGTGTCCCACCAGCTCATGTGACGCTTCCCCTAGGAAAGGTCTGGCTGGACAAATGACACAGGTAGTCAGGACAGTAATTTTTGAGCCACCTGCTGCTTGTTTCCTTGCTGGAGCTCCTGGCTGGAGGGGGACCCTACTCCCTCATCTGCTGGGGCTCTCAAGTTCCCACCCCCCTGCCCTTTCCTGCATTCTCTTCATCCCATCTCTGTACGAAGGAGGAGGAGATTAGGGGACCTAGTTGATACTGATACCTGTCATGTGACTGGAGCATTTGCCTTTGGAACTGTGACCTGGGTCATATGACTGAGGCCAGGAAATTGTGTCCATTTTCCTGACAGCCCTTCTCTGTGTGTGATATCCTTATTACAAGGGTTCCATCCAGCGGAGGAGACATTTGCATCATTGGCTTTCTCAATCAATATATTTAACACGCTCCAGACTGGTATTACTTCCTCAGCAATTATACGTGGACCAGATCCTCCACTGATGTAAACGGTTACTGCTCTCCCAAAGTCCATGGAATGACACTAATTTACACCATCTGAGGGTCTGGCCCAATGGATTTTTTTTACCATGCATTCTAGACATATCCCATTTTTTTCTTTTAAAAATGTGATGTAGCTTGTGCATCTCTCTTAAAAACTACCTAGGCTTTTGGCTCTTGTCAAACCCCCAGTACAAAAAAGGCCATATTCCTCTCTCACTGCTCATGTTGAGCAATACCTTAAATTGCAGGTAGCCCTGTTGCAATCAACAGGATTATTCATAATTTAAGGGACTACTCAAAGTGAGTATGGTTGGAGAACTGGACCTTATCTTTTGCAGTCACCCTCACCTGGATGTCAATTTTAGCTTAGATTGTTAGCCCTGTGGGGCAGGGCCGCCTCTGTCACTCTGAATTCTGTAAAGAGTCTAATGTTTGGGCTCCGTGCTAGTAAATTAATAACAACAATGTGGAACTCCAGAAGAAAGACTGGGGGGAGGGTACTATCAAAGGTCCCAGTTCTACAAGCGCTCTGCATTGTGTGTGTGATATGGGAGAGCTATTTACTGAGCGGTTCCAGAATCAGGCCCCAAATCCATAAGATGCATCATATTCACAAGAGGAAAAAAGAAATAATAAAGGAAAAAACTTCTAAGCAGTCAGCTGACCATGTTAAAACTGACACCAGTACATAGTATTCAAAGAGCAGCTAACCCAAGGTCTCCCTAACCTTGGCAGAAGTGCAGGCAATGGCTACATGAGGATGAAGTGTTCTTGAAAAATTTCTCCAGTGTATCAAGTGCAAGCAGGTTTTTCTTCAGCCTTAAGCATGCATGACTTCTTTCTGCACCTCTTTCTTCCCCTTTGAAGAAACTTTTTATTGTGGACAATAAAGAGAAAATCAATCTGCCTTGCAGGACCCCGCTGCGTCTCATAAGGTATCCAAGGACAAAGGGGCAAATCAGGATTTTTTTCCCCACAACACATTAGCATTTATAAGGCAAATTACTAGCTAAGATCTTAGAATAAAAGCAATACATTTAAAGAAAAGCAGAGCTCAAGTGCCATCTTCAATGAAAAAAAAATAACCACATTCTTAAAACTACCAAGAAAGCATTTCCCTGAAAGCATCTAAAACAGCATTCCTGATAAAAGCAGCATCACGTGAAAAGCCCTGATCAGCAACCAATTGATATCTGGGCTCAAGGACTAAAGTAAGAATGTAAAGAGTTGTCTAGAGAATATATCTTGAGAAGCATAAACATATAAGATAATGTAAAACCATGGAAGGCTTTATATACCCTTTAGGAAGGAGAATTTCAAAATCAGTGTGTTGACAAATAGGGATCAAAGGACGCAATATGATTAATACCCTCGGCTCTGAGGAGCCTAGTGCCTGTGTTGTCTGACCCACTGACTAGAATATAGAGCTTCACCACATATGAAGACACTAGCAACAATCACAGTAAATACACAGATACATCCTTTGTTGAATATAAGTCCTATTCTGGCTATACTATTTTATGGGGGTGGAGGGAACTGGGGGAAATGAAAGCTAACAGCATTTGCCTACATTCTGCTTGGTGTGGATAGCAAAATTTGCCCAATATGCCCAAGTACAGATTGACAAATTTTGTACTGACTTAAATCCCGTGTAATCCCATTGATTTCAGAATCTGGTGCAGACTTTGGCTCAAAGAATATGAAGTCCAAAAATTGCCCTAAGATGCCTAACTAAAGCAAAAGTATATTTACAAGAAGCCCTGTGTTTCAGAATAGCCTTTTCCCCAACATGTTTGTGTTTTTGGATAGGCTTGGAAGGCTGTGATGTCATACAGCAGTTGCTTCAGTTTAAGTCCCTATGCTTTGGCAGGTTCCCACCTGTTCTACACCTGGGAACTCCAGTCTTGGACCTTCAAAAAAGGCATAGTCAGGCTTGCTTCTTCAATATCCCTCCCCTTTGCTGCCTTTTCAAGACCCCTGAAGGTGGGATGGAGGCAGGACCATAGCTCTGTTCTCCTCTAAATGTCAGCCTGTGGACCTTCTTGGGTACATGGGTAGTAAGCTCTTCAGCACCTCCAGCACAGGATTGTGCCTCATTGCACCATCCTAGCCCTAGACAAGCTAGATGGAGAATTAGGTACACCACCATTTTCTTCGTTTTTTACTTCCCTTTGGTCTCAAAATACTGCAGGATCCTGAACTCCGATTTTTCCCCCTGTGTTCCATGACAGTGCCTGGATTAGGAGGTAAGATAGAGATGTGATGTTTCTTGTATTTTAGGAGAATTAAGTAGCGTCTCGACTTGAGGACTGATGCAAGGTCAAGGAGGAGGGGCTGTCTGAAGAGAGGTATGGAAAAGACCTAGCTTATCCAACACATTGTTTCTTTCTTTCTTGTTTTATATTGCAGAGAGGCAACTTTACTGGAATATTTTACAGGTCCCTAGTAATATAATAGGGTGCAGGAGTTCTGAGTTAAAAATCCATATACAAATTCCATCAAGGTAATATTTAGCAAAAAAGGCATAATGGTATTTTTTTCATTCATGTTTGTATAAGTTTAGACTCATGAGCTTTTACCTGTAGCTTTTGGAGGACATGCTAAATAAAACTTAAATGGTTGAGAGGCTTTAAAAATTGTATTAAATCAAAGAGGTAGTGTTTCTATATTAGGAGCAAATCCCATAAACCCTTATGCTTTACTCACATGGATAAGTCCCTTGAATCAAATGCAGCTACCCATGTGAGTTAAAATACTTATGTGCAGAACTGTTTGCAGAATTGGGCCCTTAGTTTGGAAGATGATACCAGTGCGAAATGACCTATATCAATGTGAAAGTAAAATCTGTCTCACTTCAAAAGAAAATTGCCAAGATTTTCTTCACTGAAATTTTGGGATCTGTAGAAAATGAAGCCTTTTTATTTTTTTTCCCCCTCTGATAATCTGTTCAGTGAACAAGCTGTGAAAAATAGTTCTCTGTAGTTTCCATGTGAAGCAGCAGACGGTAAATTTCCATTTAAAAGAATGATTGGAGTAGCTGCTGGCACTGAACTCAGTTGTCTTAGTCAAATCTACTTACCAAGAGTTTACAGCAATGCAATAGTTTATTATTTCACTCAACCAGAAATCAGAGGAAAAAGATACAGAGGAAGACCGAAGTAGGTTCATGGTCAGAATTCTTTTCTTTCTTAACATTTTGTTTTTATTTTAATACAGATTTTGGGGTCAGTAGTTTCATGTGTAAGGAAGAAACGTTTCTTTTCCCCTCTTTTGTATGCAGTGAAATACCTGTACTTTGTGCTTCTATAGCATCTTTCTTCTGTGGATCTGAAAGGACTTTACAAACATTAATTAAATCTCACAACACCCATGTTGAGGTAAGTATTTGTGTAGCTAATGCAGAATGCTTAACCTGATCCTTGTACGTAAGTACTATAAGAGGTCTGTAGTAAAATTATAGGCTATCCATGGCGAATTAATTTAACTGAATTGCCATATATATAAGCCATATATTGCCCTCTGTCCACCACTCATGCTGCTTCCATAGTATGGGAGATCTGTACAAATATCTAAGGAAGATTATGTTTAATTGTTTGTGTCACCATAATCTTTTAGAGTTTTGTATATAAAGGTGTTTATTGTTTGGGCCTGGCAAATTGTTATTTGCTGTGATGGTTCAAGGTCATTCATTACTTTTAAGATTATTTTTAAAAGAACCACAAAAATAAGTTTTTCCTTATATTCGTCACCCTACCTGTGTTTGTGAATAAAAAAGGTGGAACTAGAAGATCAACCTAGAGTCTTTAACTTTTGAGCACATGGGATGATTATACTCCCACCAGCCTAGCCCATCCGCCAATCCCCACAATACCTTCTCGCAAAATGAAAAAGTGTCCCTCATCCTGCCCAATGACCCTCAGTCCCGAACCTAGTGACTCTGCTAGGAGCTTCCCTACCTTAACATTCCCTGTCACTGTGCTCCTCCTTGCCTGCCAGTTCCCCTGCCATCCTCCTGCTCTGCCGTTTGAGAAAGGGTACAGGAACGGACAGTATATAAAGGCAGGTCATGTTAGCAGTGCAGGGTAGGTAAGAGGAGACCATTCCAGTGGGAGAAAGGCAAGCCCACTGGGTCTCACGCCAACTCCTAAGCTGGACGTCCCTTCCATTTCCTTAGGGAAAGCTCCGCTAGAGCAGAATACAGAATGAGAACTTTTTTCTCAAGAGTTATAATGCCAGCCTATGGAATCCTATAGCAGGGATGTAGTTCTATATTAAACAATTGGTTTAAAAATTCTACAGAAGGGGTATTATTCTCATTCTCTGTGGAATTATATAGGGTTTTAGAGTAATTTCTGCTGAAACTTTATATTTCTATAGGGATTTTTCCATAAAGGATAGCAAGAAGCCTTCTTCCCTTCGTGCCATAGCAGCTGTTAGCTAGCCACCAGTCCTTTAGGAAATTAGCCAATTTCTGGAGGAACCAGCTAGTTTGCCAAGAGTCAATGTCTACAGGCCCAAACTTATAAATCATAAGCGCCTGCGGAAAGTTAATCATGTGATTAAGTATTTGCAGGACTGGACACAAGAATAGAGAATTTGAATAGAGAATTTGAAATAATTATTAAATTGTTAATTTACCTACAAATATTGACCAACAATACTTAGTGATGTATGCCAGGATCCATGAGATCTGCCTAATCACCAGCAAATGGGATCTGCTGCAAAAAGATCCAGCCAAGCAAGCTGTTGCTCTTTGTGGGATGCTTTAACACGTTCCTCAATTTTTTGGTAGATTCTGGCAGGTCGCGAGAGTGGCATACTCTGTTTACTTGAAACTTGTTGGTTTGTGTTAGTTCTTTTCATTTCCCCACTCTTCTCTGTCTGCCTCTGTGCCGTCAGGCATCTGCCAAGATTGCCAATATCCAAAGCAAATTCAAAGGCAGAAGATACCCTGACGGGGTGTATTTTAGATTAGAAAATCAAGGGTCCTTACTTGTACTGTCAGGAATGTAAATGAAACTAAGCAGTTGAGCAAAGTGGAGCTAACCCAGATGGAAAGATATAGCAATGCCTTCCATTTCTGTCCCTCTGGTGCATTAGGATGTCCTTTCTCATGTCTGTCTAGTATGGAAAAGTGCAGTATTGGCATTGTCCCTGCATCAACAGATTCTTTTAAAAAGTCTTTTTTTTTTTCCAAAGGAATATCCATTACTCTGCGGTTTCCTTTGTACTCGATGAAAGTTGAAGGGGGACTTGCACAAATGAACATTCTGATTGTGAATGGCAGTTGGGTGGCTAAAACACCGTTACAGCAAATTGAAGGCCTGGTCTTTCAAAAATGTTTTCCCACTAGCCTTGTTCTGCTCTAGCTCTACCTGATGCTCAATTTTCAATATTATCAGGGCTTCAGCATTGTCAGCATTATACAAATGTTTTAAGCCTTGGTCCTTCCTTCTCTCTGATATCTTGCATTTCTTTGTTGGTCGAATGCAGGTTGTAACCTTTTGTTTTTTGGTTGGTTTTTTTTTGGTGCAGGGACATTCTCTTTTATCCTCTGCAAAGTGGCAAACAAAATTATGGGATATGTGAATATTTAATAACAACAATAATAAGAGTCATGGAGCTTAGCGTCCTGGAGGAAAGTGTCTCCTCTCTAGTAGCTGTAGAATGTGTAATGGGCCCTCCTGCACTGCTTTCCCCCCAAGATTGAAGTCTCTTTGTGCCCCGACTCCAGTTACCACTAATAGGGTTTTGGTAACGACATTGGGAAGCACCACACTGTCCATGCTCAGAGATGTCCTAATGCAGCATGATGTTGATCTTCTGCAGTAAGCAGCCCCATTCCAGAAGTCAGCCAAACAGAGAAAGAAAGAGTAATTAAGGGCCCAAAGATATCTACAATAGCAATAGGAGCGAGGGCAGGTTTTCCCAGGCTGCTTCAGCCATTGTGTGCACAGGTACTTACAGAACTCTCTGGCCAGCACTTAGTTGAACAGATGCACTGGTGAGCTGCCAATACTTTATAAGGGACTCTCACAAAAAAATGTTCTCCCTCTGATAACACACTGTCTCCCAAGGGCGCAAGTGCTGCCCAGGAGGGGTGAGGAACTGAGGAATCTTATCATGTGCTTTCTCATTTCAACAATAATTTTCTCCCAGCCATAATGAAGGAAGGAGCCACCGGCCTTATATTGAGGGGGCTTCACTGGAAATGTTTTGTTTGTTCTTGAATATGTATTATAAATACTGATGCCATAGCACAGTGATCCACTTGTGTAGTTTGGAATGGGGGAAGAAGGGAGAAGCAATGCCTCGCAATCTATGGGAGTTAAGGTACCCAGCACTGCACTGGGTTTATTGAAGGAAAGTTTGTGCCCTCCAAGCCTGCCAGTGTTTTCCTGGTGGGACTGAGAATTGTTCTGATATGGCTAATGTTCCCTGCAGAGAATTAACATTCCTCAAAGCAGTCAAGTGCTGATTCTGAATCAAGGGAGCCACAGTGTGGCTGGATCAGTCTTCACACGCCGGAACTGCTCGGCTAGGCAACCCTTATTACGTCTTCCTTTCTAGTATTCAATCTAAATAATTAAACAAATGCTTTGGCCGTACAATCAGATTTGTTTTATAGGAGCGTGTTTATTGCCATACCTTAAATCTTTAATTTTCTAATGATTGTAGCCAATGGCAATTAATTTAAAATAATTAACCCAAATATACACATCAAATTGCCAAGCACAACATTTTTCTCCTTCATTTATGACTTAATAGACTTCAGTGTGCATGCTCTGTCTTTACTAATTGCACAGTTGATAATTCTTTATGACTTTAAGGAGTTCAGCATTTTCTGTCTTTTCCTTTAATGGCTGCATCCTATAAGAATAATCATAGTCTTAATTTTGTTTAACTTATGCTAAGGCAAAATATGAATCTAAACCACAGGAGGAAAATAAAACACGTCATTGTACAGTTTGCTACATTGTATAAAATACATTTCCTATCCTTTTACAGCTGGAACCATTCAACCATTCCAATCTGCAGCATAGATGGGATCTAACCAGGCTTTAAGGGTTGTGCTGAAGTCTTTAAACTGATTAGGTTCTATCAAGATTACAGAACAGAGGAGCGTGTAGCCAGGTCTAACGTCTAATTCTATTTACGTGTAAGTTTGCAAACCCCGCTGTCTCTGGCACAATCATTTTGCTGTTATTTATGTAGAGGTGCTCATTTTGTTCAGCGCTACACACCCATGCACGAGAGACCATCTGTGGCACAGAGAGTTTACAGTCTAACTAGAAAAAGGTGGGAAGAGCGGCAAGGTGACTCACGCAGGGTCACACAGCAGCTTGTTGGAGGAGAGAATAGGTCACGAGGCTCTTGACTCCCTGTCCGCTGCCCTGTCCACTTGGCCATACTGATGGAGCTGTGGAAGGTTGTGTTTGAGAAGGGGAGAGGAATGGCTGTGTGATTCCCTCTTATTTGGGGCAGGGTGGATGATGAGGTGGAGGGAGATTAAAGAAGGGATTCCGTCACTGGGGTGAATGGGTGCTGAGTGATCAGTTGGGGTGGTGCAGGGGGCTATGCCACCAAGGACATGTTTGAGGTGGTACAGTGGGAAAGAATGGACATGCAATTGATAAAGCTAAATGTGTAGGCTCTGAGTATTTTCTGCAGTAAGGAAATAACACACGTCTTGTCACAACCCCTTGCCCTGCTCTGAGAAAAGAATAGTCTTGTAAGCAATGTAAGAAAATCTGGCACAAGAGACTATTCCAAGGCAGAAAATGAAGGAACAGAAACATTTCATGTAATATCACAGTAAGATATTTCCTCCTTAATTGTGGACTGAGACTAAAATGTTGTAACTTTCTCCCTCTGCCCCCAATAAAAGGGAATGGAAATTTAGTTAACTAAAAAGGGTTATTTTAGAGCAGCCATTCCTAGGACCCAGACCAGTGCATGTAGGTGGCAGGTTGGAGCCTGCCCGTGGAATCAATAGTTGGCAAAACCTAGGAAAAGCTCTAGCAGCTTCCATAACCCTGGGGACTCATTCAGAATGTGTGCAATATCCCTGGAATCCACCTGTCATAGGCCATCACCTGTAGCTCCAGGGCATGCAGCACCCATGAGTCCCACTAGCAGACCATAAACCTCTCCTCTCTCTGTGCTATCCGAGCATCCACCCTTCTCCTTGGGGAATCATCTCTGGAACAAAGAATATCATTCCACAGAATACGAGTCAGAACCTTCTCACCTGGTGTTTCCTGAGGTATTCTGCTATCTTCTGTGGAGCCTTCTTCCTCACTATGCACCCCATCTTTCCCACCAAATGGGAATTCTGAAAAAGTTGTCATGACATTTTCATACCAACCTTTTCAAAACATCTACAAGGCTCCCCAAGCTGCCTGGAGCCCCAGTAGCCATCAGGCAGGGAACCAGGCAGCGAAGGTAGCCTGGGAGTCAGGGTTTCTGGGCTGCTGAGAGCCAAGAAGCCTGGGCATCAGGACTTATGAGCTGCCAAGAGTCGTAGAGCCCTGAGAACACCAGCAACTGCCGTGGAGTGGTGGAGCTGTTGAGCTGGAAGTGATTTTCCAACAGGAAGTTGAAATTTTCCCACCAAAAATTTTTATTTTACAAAAAGTAAATTTACCATTGGAAAATAATGCTGATGGAAAACTCCGAACCACCTTGAGATAAAATACAATAAATAAATAAAATACAATACAGGATTTGTAACAATATTGTTCTCACACTTTTCCCCTGGGATGAGGATTGGAGAAAGGAAAGAACCACACGTGAAAGATGCTAATTGTATCGCTGAAGACACTTCTGGAAGGTGATCATATATCATGGTGATGGGCATGGCCTAAGACCCTGAATAGAATAGAATAGAATCAGAATACCTATATATGAATATCAGAGACCGGTTAAAAATACTGACGTGAAAAATAAAACTCCACAAAACATATTCCTTTAACCAAAAGCAGCATGTATGGGATAACTTAAAGGGGCTACATTTTGAGGGGCCCCAGCCCCTTAATTCCCTTTAATTACAAAAGGAGGTCATTGAAAGCTACCTTTTCTACTAGTGGGCAGTGTTCTTTTTTTTTAATCATGTGTAACACTTGTACAATTTGGTGAAATTACAGGCACAAGAGGAGAAGCTGGTCTGTTTAAAAAATAAAAAGAAGACATGATTACTTTGCTGAAGCTGTACTTCATATTTTATCTTCCCAAAGAGACAAAAGGAATAAATACTTAAGGCCCAGTGGTGATGACAGTGAAGCAATCATGGAGTTGCTGGATACCTTTGTCTCTAAGAGGCATGTAATAATTTCTACATGTCTGCCACTGAGTGTCAACCTTTCTTTTCTTCCCTTTTCCATTTTGGATGGCCAAACTGATTATCTAAAATAGAAAATTAGCACACAATGGGTTTACTCTGTGATACCCCTTATGCAACTAATGGGCAAAGCTTGTTAATTGGTTGTAAATGCCAGCAGGTTGCCAAGATAATACTTCAGAAATAAGCGGGTATTCTGATAATTACAGCAATCTTCATCTATAAAAGCTTAAGTAGATGAAGTACTGGCTGGCTTAAAACCAAGATTTATCCCGCTGAACTCACATTAAAAGAAAAAATAAGATGAAAACAATAATGTAGCAAAACAATTATATAGCAGGAAGCGTTGTAGGTTTTAGAGATTGTGAAAACTCAGAAAGTAAAACAGTGCTGTAATAACCAGTTATGGAAAAATAGGCCATTTACATTTGTATATAATTAAATAGTAGGCTATGCAATTTCACTTTTTAAAGTAAACTGCCTCTTCCTTTTTTTATAGGGCAACGTAGCCATAATTGCTGCATTAAAGCTTTAATGAAAGAAAAAAGCAGCAGATCAAGATGACATGTAACATCTACATTTGTACCGTTGCATTCTGCTTGTTTAGTAATAGGAATCTACTGAGGAGATTAAAATTGCAGAATTCTTCATAGTTTTTCCCCCCTAAAATTGGTATAGAAAGATCATTCAAGATCTAAAATACAAAAACATTATTTTTCTACCTTCAATCTACAAGAATTTAATGGCTTTCCTAAGTATTAGAGTGCTTTAAGGAATGCTTCAGTGTAAGAGGGAATATTACTTCAGATCATGACAATTATTAAAAGTGAGTGGCTCCCAACTAAAGTTAGAGGGCTCACCTGATGTTTTAGAATGTTGCCCCAAATGTTAGATATTACTTTTTTTTTAACTTTGTGCCTTTTTAAAGTAATTTTCTTGTCAAAATTATCAACAGGTTGATATATAATACAGTTGTTTGAATTTTGATTTTTTTTTTAAATTAGGAGCAATTGCAAGATGCGGTAAATGCAGTCCTGATCTAGATTAAGATTTAAAATTAAGGCTGCAGCTTTCAATCAAGATCTTCAACCGTGAGAGTAAAATATGTGAGCTGATGGTGACTGGGCGGGAGGTGGGGAGGAAATGCACAGGTTTCCCATCTCTGGTGTGATGAGTTTGGAGTGTATCTCTGTACATTACACTTAACAGATGATGTCTTTTGAGAACAAGTAATGGCATGTTTTGTTATGTACCGCATGAATGGGCTAGATAAGTTTGGTGTGCAGAACAGAAATATTGCTCCAAGATTATGTTCACTTTACACTTTAGTGGGAATAACTAAAGAAAAACATTTTTTTTCTGACAAGGTTGTCGGAGGTCAGTATAAGAAGTTGGCAAATTCAAATTGAACTAAGCATGTAGAACCCACCAAATGCATTGCAACAATGACTGGAATTCTGTGTCCAGTCTGGTGTGCAGAATTAAAGAAGGATGTTGAAAAATTGAGGAGGGTTCAGAGAAGAACCATGAGAATGATTAAAGGATTAGAAAACATGCCTTATAAGCTCAATCTATTTACCTTAACAAAGAGAAGATTAAGGGGAGACTTGCTCAAACTCTGTAAGTATCTACATGGGGAACAAAAATTTGATAATAGAGGGCTCTTCAATTTAGCAGACAAAGGAATAATAAGATATAATTGTGGTAAGCAGAAGCTTACGACTCAAAATAAGTTGCAGACTTTCAGCAGTGAGGATAATTAACCATCAAAACAACTTACCAAGTGTTGTGATCAATTCTCAAATCAAGATTGGATGTTTTTCTAAAAGACATACTCTACTTCAAACAGGAAATAATTCAGGGAAATCTGATGTGGGAAGTCAGCATAGATAATTACACTAGTCCTGTCTGCATTTACAATCTATGAATGTATGAAGGGCATCGATTGTTTACTAATAGTTGCCATCCCTACAGCTGTTGACAAACACTAACTGCATAGGCATGTGTCATCCTAGCTGTAAAAAGGCAGCCAGACCCTTGTCTGTCTCACTTAAGTACCTCAGTGTCAGGGCCCAAAGGGTTTTGCCCTCTCCTGGGTTAAATCAACTTCCCATCTCTTTCATCACGTTTAGCGTGAATACTCAGGCATGCTGGAAATTAACATTTGCTTTACAATCAGATTTGCAGAAATGACTAATGCTTGTGATGTCCACACTGATCCACCTTAAAGGAACCTGATTTTTAGAGGGCAGGTGCTCCATACTTTCAGATAATCAGGCCCTTTTAAGGGGTCTAAGGTTGGCCTACTAGAAATAAGTCACCCAAAATCACGAGTGACTCTTGGAAAGGGAGGGCATTGGTGTAACTACAAGTGCGTCACTTTAATGTGTATGGAAAATGGAAAGGAAAAGGACATGAAGATACCTGAAGGGAATTCATTGATAAATCCAAGTCAATGCTTGTGGAAAATGTGTTGTAGTGTGCACTGTAACATTTTTTAGCAGTACAGGAATCTACTGTACATTTTGAAGTAAAAATTTTCAAAATAATACTGTGGCAAGTTAAAATGGCATGATAGGGTTCCACTTTTGCTCTCAGATGTAGCGAGAACACAAATCAGACTTCCTCCAACTCCCCAACTGATAATCATGTAAATGCATCCTGGGGGGCTTTTCTCACACCTTGTGGCCAATAAAAATGGTCTACCAGCCAAATTCAGTACCTCTCCACCCACAACATTGTCTTCAAAGGGTTTGCACAGTATAACTAATTAGAACTTAGTCTCTAAGGTGCCACAAGTCCTCCTTTTCTTTTTATATCTTCTTGTGCATCCTCAACAGACCTGTTTACTAACAAATTTATTTGAGCATAAGCTTTCGTGAGCTACAGCTCACTTCAAGAGAGAGACTCTCACTCACTGTGGCTCTGCAATGCTTGCTGGAAGAAAAAGGATTTGAAAAAATTGTCACAACAGTAAAGTGGTATGACTCGGAATGCACACAGGCAGCAGAGCGGATGGGTGAAAAGGTGCGATTTTTGCACAGATATTTTCTACAGTAGAACCGCACTTTAAATAATGGACCTTACTAGTTTGGACAACTTACATATATTATGTACTAAGTATAGTTGTGGAAACTGGTGAAGGAAAAAAATTACTTCAAGGGATTCTTTAATGGATCTATCTCTCTTGTCTTCTAGGAATAAAACAAGTAGGAGACTTTTTCAATCCTCCTGTATTTCCATTTATCCTTTAAAAATGTATGAGCACAGTTTTCAAATGATGGTGCAGTTACTATGGTAATTGTTTATTAATCTTGTGGCTGTCAGTAATTGTCACGGTACAATTTATATAGCTTGGAGAAGGATTTAAAGTAGGAGTTTGGTTGTTTTATACATCCATCTTTTAGACACTTCACAAACTTTTTTTTACAGCATATGCATTTTTCTCTCTTAGTTTAACTTTTATTCAGATGTGTCGGTTTCTTGAAATGCCTCTCTTTGAATTGTGTACAGTCTAGGTGCTGTAAGAAATGGGTGAAAAAATTGCTTAGAATCAGGAGAATGGGGTAGGTGCAGAAGTTTACTGAACTTAAATCATGGCTTTTTTTTAAGAGTACATTTGTTACATTGAACGTAATGGATTATCTATGGAAAATTAATATACCAGAATAAAACTCGTTACATAGATTATATTTAATAGAGCATAATTCTGAGCTACTTCCTCAGTTCTTCTCAGGCTTTTCTCCTTGGGACCATGATCCTGATTGGCTCCACTAGTTGCTATCTCTTTCCCTTTAATGCCATTTGCTTCCAGAGACATTTGGAAGCACTGCAACTACCTCTAGTTTCCCTTCGAGACTCGGGGAGATTCAGTAGGCTTCATTAGTTCTGAATTTGCAAAAGTATCAATTTATTTTTCAGATCATATAACAAGCATATGGCACAGAAAAACTTTCTCTTCAGCCTTGGGGAATGAGAGCAGGTTGTGTGTGCTAGAAAAATCCCTTCAGACAATAAAACTCGGAAGAACACTAACATGGGAAAGAGGTTGTTCCCCTACGACCTGCTCACAGAAGGGACCATGAAATAGCTTTGATGATCTGGGCCTAAAACCTTGTTCTTTAAACATGTAACCCCAGCCCTGAGTCATGGCTTTAGCCTTCTCCATTTTCTCCTCAGGGTTATGGGTCCTGGGTTCACCTATAAAGGCACCTGGTGCCTACAACCAGGGAAAACCCTCCTGGTGCAGAGAACATGGAGGGCTTGTCCCTTGGGGAAATATTTATCACACAATCTCATACAGCGGAGTGTCAGTCAGAGCACACAAAAATAAAATATCTTGTCACAATTTTCAAGGTAATAAAACAGCAAACAGGGCTTTATTAGGTATGGGCCACTCAGGATAAAGGACAGTGGGAAAGGGGAGTAGGACAAAAACAACAATACATGAACTCTACCCCTTTCAACATTTGTAGCCAGTACAAACTACCCTGTGCTCCCTCCCAGCACCTGCCCAGGCAAATAGTGGGTTTAGGCTCAGTCTTTGATGGGTGTTGCATTGCTGAAGTCAGTGGGTTAAAACAAAATAGCAAAATAAACAAATGGGTGTTCTTACAAAGTGTCCACACCATGATGGTAGGCTCATCCTTATGGATTTCTGGTCTGGATTCCAATGTGCAGTTTGACTGGCTCTTGGTAGCCTGACTGTGACTCTCCTCAGACTCCTGGGTTTCTGGTCTATGCTGAGATGACACCATTCCATGTCCCAGAAATCCCGAAATGACTCAAACTCTTCCCTTGGGCAGGAATGTAGAGGGTAGAAGGGTCCTCCTTCGCTGTGATACTTCTCTCTCTTCCAAAACCAAAAGTAAAACCATACCCTTTGTCTCGGAGTTCTGGCTATGATTGGTCCTGGTAGCATTGCTAGCCAGTTCTATCTCCGTCATGGAGATAGGCAATCCGGGAAATGGAGTTCTGAGCCTCTCTAACCATTGTTGCTAGAGGCTGGCTCAGTGTGGTATTTCAGGAGCACCATTTCCAAAGGGGTTAAAAATGTAAGAGCTTGCTCATGGAACTCTGGTGTAATATGTCTGTCATCTCATTATTAGCACTGGTTGGAAAATGGTAAGTATTTTCTGTGAAAAATTTGAAAAACACATTTTAAATTTTAATAAAAAGTGTTACTAGACATTTTTCAGTTATCAAAGGAAAAACCAAAACCAAATATAATTTTAAAAAAGTGTTTTTCTTGTCAAAGCCATCAGAAAATTTAGAAAGAAATGAACATTCTCAGTAATTTTTTTCATTTTGAAAATAGGCACTTTTGGTCAGGAAAAAAATTCAAATGAAAAATTCAGACCCAATCTACTCATTGCTATTTTCTGCTGGTTTTAGTCGAATCTAAAGGAGCAGATTCATGACTAGTTTTTTTTTCCTATCAAAAACTGAGAGAACCAAATAGTGGATAGAATGTTTATAAATAACCGATTAGCTCCCAGCTCAGCTTTGTAGCTTTATCAGTAGTATAAGCCCAACCCAATAACTGGTAACTCCTAAAGTCTGCTTACTGCAAGAACTCCCCTTTCAACCTGGAGTCATTCTGAAGAGATTCACATGCTTTAGATGGAAAAAGTGCAGGATGCCATCTCCAGACTCTTTCTGCATAAATTGTATGTGTTTATTATTCATCATAACACAGAACATTTTCTGTTTCTGTGTCACTTGTCACTAATCACTTATGCATCTGATGTGCAGATCCAGCGTAGAATCTCAGGCATTCTTGGCTTTAAAACATAAGATATGCATGAATAAGAGTTTATCCCACCTCCAAAATAACAACGCTGATACATTTTCAAAAGGGAAAGTGCATATGTTATGGTAGCTCATAAGCAGCCATAACCAAACTAGCTGAAAAGTGACAATGGCTTCCCCCCCCCCCCCCGTTTTCCTCTTTAGTATTTCATGGAAGTGTGTAAAAATTTTACCATCTGAATGCCACACATTTCATTCTTTCTGTGAGATAAAGAACATTTTTTGAAAAGAAACATACACTACTTGTTACAGTGCTTTTGCTTCTTTGTACAGACTGATTTCTCAATGCATTTAAATTTTGTCATCTGTAATTGTGTTTGTGAGAAAAGGAAACTTACACTTTTCTCCCACCTTCCCAGGTAGCACAGGGCTAGTGTAACATTTATATTATTGTATGCATAGGATGACACACACACACACACATTGCAGATTTATGTACTGATACATCTGATTCTAAAGGCTGGTCTTCTACAGAATGAGTAGAGGCAGGGGCAGTCAGCCATTAAGTGATTACACCTCTACTCTGGCATTTTGCTCTTCCATGCCTTTTTACCCTCCCCTGGGCCATACCCCGAACCTGTTAACATCAACAGTAAAACTTGAATGGGACCAGGATTTGACACTATCCCTTCCCCTCAAATTTTCTAACCTTGCTATAACTGTTCAGCTGCACCAGTGGGAGCTGCTGTTGACTTGATTCTCATATTGCCTAGTTCTGCTCTGAAAAGGGTGAGAAAACACAGTGGTAAAAAGGCTGGAAGCTGCAGGAAGCTTGTGTACAGTAGTTCTCAGAGTTGCTAGTGGAGCTGAACTGGTGGGAGCAATGATGGGAAGTTTGGAGGGAAAAGAGCTAGTGTGGCTGCAGCTAGTATGTTGTCGACATGAAAACGTTTCAGTTGGCAATACTGAGTGATGAGTCTGGCTATCATTGTTTGTAATTGTAATTAGAGCTGGTAAAATATTATTGATCATATTAATTATATGATTCCCCCCCCATATTTTGTTCAATCAACTTTCTGATCAGCTTATTCATTCAATAATTTTTTGACCAGCTCTACCTCTTATGCTGTCACTGTTCTACAAACCTTGATGTCCATATTCAGTGAAGAAACTGGATCTAGCTGAACATTTAACCAGATGAGCTTCACGACTGGAAATACTCAAGAGAAGCATGTTTGCACTCAGCAGCTATTCCACATTATATCTTTCACTGTTTAAAGAAAAAAAAAAGTTTCAATCTGCAGTGCATTGGCTAGTTATACAAGTCATGTGGTATTGTTTGTCTCCTGATTGGATGATTTGCATGACTAGCCAACACAACATGAATTTTGAATTGCATATGTTTGCAACTAACTTTTCACAAAACGTCCGTAGGCCAAGAATTATTTATATCAGAAATTTGAGAATATTTTCAGACATTACATAAATTCAAGAGCTGGACGATCTGTCTGTGGACAAGTCACGAACAGAAAAATATTGCAAAATGAATCAAATTATTCACTGGGAATTGCTCATTCAACTGTACAAAAAAGTCAGATTAGGAAACTGCTCTGGGTATCTGCACAATCTAAAGCAGTGGAACAACAATTGCTGCCCGGGGGGATAATTTTGATGATTATGTGGTCCAAGGGCAACTCTACTATCATCTGTGAGACTAGTACTAATTCTAAGCTAAAATGAGACACATGATAACAGTTAGGAAGCAAGGTCTTGAAAAATATGATACTGGGAAATTGCTGCCAAAAATATAATAAAGAAAAGATCAGTAAGAATGATAAGATTTAAGAGTATTTTGAGATACTTTAAATAATAATGGGAAAAATAATATTTTCTAATATGCATGCAAACTGTGATTAATAAATCAAATCAGAATGTATAATTCAGCAATAAACCTGACTGGAACAGGGATTTAATTTGATTTAAATGTGAAGATAACTGTTAGAACACTAATAATTCTTACCTACTAAAGAATGCTTCCCCCCTCCCCCTTTTATGACACTACAGTTTTAGGAGTGTGTGAACCAAATATAAGTTTACCTCTGCTCACAACATGTTTCAAAGATCTGGGCTTATAGTTTATTAAAAATATCCTTATTTTTTTACTCATCTTAAAAATTGATCTGGGCTGGTACATGGCATAGAAGGTCTTGCACTGGAATAGTTCTCTTTAAACTATAAATATTTAGTTTAACTCTGCTCAGGCATTTTTCAATTTAGATCACGGGAAAGGTGCTGGTGTTTAATGCACCTATTTCACACTGGCATAGCTCAAAGAGCAGCTTTGATTTTAGCTGGAAGATTTTGCAGGCTGTTAATTGATAACATTGTGGAGTAGAGTCCCTTTGTATA
Organism: Natator depressus; assembly: GCF_965152275.1. Lineage (NCBI taxonomy): Eukaryota > Metazoa > Chordata > Testudines > Cheloniidae > Natator > Natator depressus. Next base: position 57,094,958 of record NC_134244.1, read on the forward strand.
TATTTTCAAAAATGTTTAAGACAAGTTGAAAAGGGCAGAGAAATTTAGGTGTAAAATGTACCATATCTGACTTGCACTTGCAGTTGCTTTTTTTTCATAAGGATTTATAATTCACATGCTTACAGGGCATGCTCAGTGTATTATACATACAGTACTGAATATTTTTAAAAATAAGCTCTTATTAGCATGATTGATTGGCCTAATGTGTAAATACAATTGCATGTTTAAAATTAAATATCTATGTTATCTTACTAGATGGACACCTTTCTGGTTTAGCATGTTGATTGGTACTTTGGGAATTACTAATTTACAAATGAGCACTGACTCAAAAACCTAGAACAGATCCTTCAGAGCTCTTATCATTTATCTTGTCAAACTGAGTATTAAAGGTCTTGATAATAAGAAAGTATCAAAGGAATTGTTACATTTTATTACTCTGTATAAATGATTAATGTCTCCCTATGTGCTAATGAACAAAGTTAGATCAGAATGCCTTCTAAATATATTTAAATGATTTAATGTCTCACTGGCATAAAGAAAAGGAGCAACGTCAGTCTATTGGTGGATTAAGATTCCCTTTTTAGATTTTACATTGCCATAGTGAAATGTGCAATTTAATTGAGGTGAAAATATCAGTGTGCAAGAGGCTGCAGAGTTTCTGTTATACCATGCAACTCAGAGGATGGGGTTTGGTCACGCACAAATCGGGCAAAAGGCTTGATCCTTTTAACCCATGTAAAAATCATGTGGATCTTGAGGCATCCTTGAAAGACAAGTTCTTCTGCATGATGGTCCAGATCCTCTGAGGAGCTTCCTGCACCCATTGTTTCCCTTGGCCACATGGCTCATGAGGGAGCCACACTACCAGCACTCTTGTACCAGCTGTAGCTTGTGTGCCTAGTTCTACCACACTCCCATGGAAGATGTTCTGACGGCAGAGAGCAAGAGGTTGTCCAAATATTCACTGCCTTAAAGAAGATAGTGAGATGACTAATGTGCAGAGTTCTCTCAGTGTAGAATCCCAGTGGAGACAAGGCACCTGTAGCTTTTACCTGAAGATTGCTATGTGAGGTCAACACTATGTCCTCCACCTCTGCTTGATCTCACCTAGTTTACCTCATGATAAAAAATATGTCTTGTCTCCAGTAGGACTTTATAGCAAGGTAGCTAATACATGTTAGTTATCCTGTGGTAAAAAAACCCCACCTTTTATTTCAGCCATGAAGACAAAATTAATCCCTCACAGTTAGCATTAACTTCAGAAATATGTTTGACACCTGCAGTGTTTTTATCTCCTATCTTGAAGGGTAGCTGCTTTGAACCTTGATAGCAGTCAGGACAACTTTGGGAGAGAGAAAAATCTTCCGCTCATGATAAATATATCCACTCAAAAGAACTGCATCACAACTCACAACCAGAATTTCTCCAAGGTCTAACTGCCTATACATTCAGTTAAACAGAATGTGTAAGACTGTCTTGTAGTATTACCCCCTGATGACTCCTAATAAGATTACAGTACAATCCCTGTAGAGTCTCATTGCTTGATGCTGCATATATCAAGTGTCCCCTGATTCCATAACCTTCCTGTTTTGTGTTTTGAATCCCATCATGTTCCCCGACTCCCAGCAGCTTTGGACTCAGTTTCTGTTCCTTTAATTCCCTGTATGGGAAATAACAAAGGAGATGTTATGGTTCCAAGAGCCTTGCAGTTTATTGTGTCAGTGATTCATGGATAACTATCACCAAGGATGCATTGACATGGTAGATGTCATCATCTACTGAGGTTAATGACAGCCTGGAATCCATTCTGACCGTACTTTGCACCTGAAGTAGTATTGCCTTGAATTCAGTAGAGATTACAAATGTTGGGGCAGATGTGCCGTTATTTCAATGCCGGGTTTAAAAAAAAGCGTTCATTGGTATATTTCAAAACATAAATTAGGAAATTAACATAAGGCTTCTCTGACCTACCAGGACATAACTACAGTAAATGCATCATTACAGTATGATACTCTCTCTTTCGCTCTTATAAACATCAATATAAAAATTTAGAAATTAATGATTTGACCATGCACAAAATTGTATGTGTCTATGTATATAAATTTAGAACTTCAAAATAAAAAATAAAACATAATAAAACCAAATGTAAATAATTAACCCAGTTCCATGTATTTTATAGCTCACATACTGCAAAATTGTAAGAAGCAACACAGTCGAGTGATCTTTATTTCACACAATATTAACAAACACCTCAGCACAGGTTTTTTTATATGTATGTTTTATGGCTGTCAATTAATCACAGTTAACTCGCACGATGGACTCAGAAAGGTTAATCACGATTAAAAAAAGTAATCATGATTAATCGCACTGTTAAACAATAGAATGCCAATGGAAATTTATTAAATATTTTTGGAGGTTTTCTACATTTTCAAATATATTGATTTCAGTTACAACACAGAGTACAAAGTGTACAGTGCTCACTTTATATTATCATTTTTATTGCAAATATTTGCGCTGTAAAAAGATAAACAAAAGAAATAGTATTTTTCAATTCACCTCATACAAGTAATGTAGGGCAATCTCTTGATCATCAAAGTGCAACTTACAAATGTAGTTTTTTTGTTACATAACTGCACTCAAAACCAAAACAATGTAAAACTTTAGAGTCTACAAGTCCACTCAGTCCTATTTCTTGTTCAGCCAATCGCTAAGAGAAACAAGTTTGTTTACATTTATGGGAGATAAGGCTGCCCACTTCTTAATTACAATGTCACTTGAAAGTGAGAACAGACATGGCACTGTTGTAGTCGGTGTCGCAAGTTATTTACATGCCAGATGCGCTAAAAATTCATATGCCTCTTCATGCTTTCGCCATCATTCCAGAGGACATGCTTCCATGCTGATGACACTCATTTAAAAAAAAGTGTTAATTAAATTTGTGACTGAACACCTTGCAGGAGAATTGTATGTCTCCTCCTCTGTTTTACTTGCATTCTGCATATATTTCATGTTATAGCAGTCTCGGATGATGACCCAGCACATGTTGTTCATTTTAAGAACACTTTCACTGCAAATTTGACAAAATGCAAAGAAGGTACCACTGTGAGATTTCTAAAGATAGCTACAGCACTCAACCCAAGATTTAAGAATCTGAAGTGCCTTCCAAAAACTGAGAGGAACGAGGTGTGGAGCACGCTTTCAGAAGTCTTAAAAGAGCAACACTCTGTACAGAAACTGCAGAACCCAAACCACCAGAAAAGAAAACCAACCTTCTGCTGGTAGCATCTGACTCAAATGATGAAAATGAACTTGTGTCGGTCTGCACTGCTTTGGATCATTATCGAGCAGAACCCGTCATCAGCATGGATGCCTGTCCTCTGGATTGGTGGTTGAAGCATCAAGGGACATATGAATCTTTAGCACATCTGGCATGTAAATATCTTGCGACGCCAGCTACAACAGTGCCATGCAAATGCCTGTTCTTACTTTCAGATGATATTGTGAACAAGAAGCAGGCAGCATTATCTCCTGCAAACGTAAACAAACTTGTCTGTCTGAGTGATTGGCTGAACAAGAAGTAGGACTGATGGGACTTGTAGGCTCTAAAGTTTTACATTGTTTTATTTTTGAATGCAGGGTTTTTTTTGTATGTAATTCTACATTTGTAAGTTCATGATAAAGAGATTGCACTACAGTACTTGTATTAGGTGTGTCAAGGTTCCTCCCCCACTCTGAACTCTAGGGTACAGATGTGGGGACCTGCATGAAAAACCTCCTAAGCTTATCTTTACCAGCTTAGGTCAAAACTTCCCCAAGGTACAAAATATTCCACCCTTTTGTCCTTGGATTGGCCGCTACCACCACCAAACAAATACTGGTTACTGGGGAAGAGCTGTTTGGACACGTCTTTCCCCCCAAAATACTTCCCAAAAACCTTGCACCCTACTTCCTGGACAAGGTTTGGTAAAAAGCCTCACCAATTTGCCTAGGTGACTACAGACCCAGACCCTTGGATCTTAAGAACAATGAACAATCCTCCCAACACTTGCACCCTCCCTTTCCTGGGAAATGTTGGATAAAAAGCCTCACCAATTTGCATAGGTGACCACAGACCCAAACCCCTGGATCTGAGAACAATGAAAAAGCATTCAGTTTTCTTACAAGAAGACTTTTAATAAAAATAGAATTAGAAATAAGAAATCCCCTGTAAAATCAGATGGTAAATACCTTACAGGGTAATTAGATTCAAAACATAGAGAACCCCTCTAGGCAAAAACCTTAAGTTACAAAAAAGATACACAGACAGAAATAGTTATTCTATTCAGCACAATTCTTTTCTCAGCCATTTAAAGAAATCATAATCTAACACATACCTAGCTAGATTACTTACTAAAAGTTCTAAGGCTTCATTCCTGGTCTATCCCCGGCAAAGACAAAATGTAGACAGACCCACAAACCCTTTGTTTCTCTCCCTCCTCCCAGCTTTTGAAAGTATCTTGTCTCCTCATTGGTCATTTTGGTCAGGTGCCAGCGAGGTTACCTTTAGCTTCTTAACCCTTTACAGGTGAGAGGAGATTTCCTCTGGCCAGGAGGGATTTTAAAGGGGTTTACCCTTCCCTTTCTATTTATGACAAGGTGAATTGAAAAATACTATTTCTTTTGTTTTTTACAGTGCAAATATTTGTAATAAAAAAAAATATAAAGTGAGCACTGTACACGTTGTATTCTGTGTTGTAATTGAAATCAATATATTTGAAAATGTAGAAAACATCCAAAAATATTTAAATAAACGGTATTTTACTATTGTTTAACAGCACGATTAATCACGATTAATTTTTTTAATCGCTTGACAGCCCTAGTATGCTTCTAAAAAAATGCTTTACAAACAATAGCTTGTTTTACAAAACAATCTTGGGAGCCTAGGTATTGCAAGCAATATATATGTGTGTGTGTGTGTGTGTGTGTGTATATATATATATATATATATATATATATATATATATATATATTGCTTGCAATACCTAGGCTCACAAGATGAGTTGAGGGCAGAGTGTTCTGAATTTCTTGTCTTATGAAAGTCATTTGGGTTGTAACATCATAACTAGCTCCAGCAGCCCTACAGGCTATCCATAAAAGGAAAATTAGGTATTTTACTTTTTTAGAGGGAAAAATAATAAATTACATTGTTACCAAATAACTCATATTTCCTGTGTATACAGTACTCAGTGTGTCTCGATAATCTCCCTATAATGCTATGCAGTACGGTTAGACTCTTTCTTGCCCTCCTATTGGCTTGAACTGCAGGCACAAGGTGAGAGAAAATTGCAAAATAAATTGATTCTTAGGGCTAATGTAAGACTTTATGGGCTAACTATGTGCAGGATTCCCACAGGGCTTTATAGAAACAAAGTTGAGCTATTTACACGTCATCACAGAAGGAAAAGCACTTTGTATATACGGGGAAAATGGTTTGTTAACTATTAGTTTTCATCAAAAACCTATTTTTACATCCAGTCTTGCCAACAGCTTGCCACGGGGGCCTTAGCTCATGCTACACACACCCCACCCTTGGGTGGTTTTTCAGATTCGGTAGGCCTAATTTACCTGGGGATCACCTGTATCTACCACTGACTTCAAATGAAGTTGTTGGCACTCAGCCCCTCTGAAAATCAGCCCCTGGAGAATTGCCAGGACTTTCCTTTAATTTTTTAGGTTGTTTTGCAAAGGAGGGGCTCCAACTCTCTTAGGCCTGATCCCGCACCAGCAGAGTCATGGGAGTTTTGCCACTGACCTCAGTGAGTGTCGGATCAAACCCTTTGGCTATTCAGCATGCTAGCTTTTCCTTTACATTCCTCCAGCTGGCAAGTCAGAGCAATCAGACACCATCGTGATGAGGCTTTCAGTTCCAAAGTGAAATTGGGGGCAGGTAGGTCCTTTGCATTTGTGTGCTCCACTGGGGTGGAGGTGAGCAGAACTGCTGTGTGGGAGGATGGCTCCTGGGGGGGTTGAGGTGTGACACACTTTCCTGCTGGGCTACAAAGCAAAACAAAAAAAGGCATGGCACCTGGAGACTGTGGTGAAAGACACATTACAAGTATGTAGCACAGATAGGTGAGCACCCTCTAGCACTTGCTGCCAACTGCAGCAGAAATACGTGCTCAAAATGTTTTTGCCAAAACAGACCTTGCCCCTTTGAGGCCATCGAGTATTCAGAGGGAAGCCTTCCGTGCTCATCTGTGAGCAGGATCATGCTAGTGTCTGCTTCCTTTTCCAACACACTTTGGCAGCGCAAGGAAGGACTTTGCACTTATGCAGGTAAAACAATGTATATACGTGGTTGCTGCAGGGCTTGTGAGTGAACAAGCTTCGTGACTCTCAGCCCAGCTGGGACATTCTTACATTACAGGGTATATTTTGGAAGGCTGACTACAATGGACTTTAGCAGTGTGATTCCAAATGACACATATGGAAGCGGCATAGCTCAAACATGATACAACTCTTTAAATATTTAAGGGGGTTAGGTTATTTTAATAGAGTTTTTTGTGCTTAATAGAAAAAAGGGTTTGTGGTTAACTCTTTATTATCCCAGGTGGCAGTTCTCTCTTTGTCTCCTCTCTCTTTAAATGCCGCGCTAGCATTTTCCCTGTTTCGTTGCTCCATTCTTAGAGGTTTGTTTTGGAATACTGCCAGTTATCGTTTTCCATTAGGGCAAATATTATATCAAACTCATAATCAGGAATTTGAGGGCTTGGGCATATTAACCTGTCATACAAATATTTTCTAACACTTGTCTTTCATTTTCTATGACTTTTCAAAAATATTTATAATTAATGTTCTTTCTTTATGCAAAGGAAAATGGAAGACGTTTCTCAAGTAAAATTCTAAAAGAAAAAAGGAGACAGGATAAAGAATTTTTGTGTCCGATACTTTAGTTTGACAATGAAGGAAAGTGTTAAGAACTCCACGTAAAGCTGATGACATTTCCAGTGCACAAGAAGCCTTTGGCCCTACAAAACCCAGGAACTATGTTACGTATTCTTAAGCTCCGTCTCTTGGCAGCTTATCTATTTATGTATATAGACAGACATCTTATCTACAGAGCACTCCTCTATCAGGAGATCTTCAACTCCGTATTTCTGTAAGTTGCTGTTAACCACCCTAGGATTTTAAAATGTATCACGCAGCAGATATCAGGGACCCTTGTACAAGTTCAGGGAAATACGCTTTGTGTCGTGTTGCTTCACAGCTCTTTTGGAATTATAACAGGACCTAGACCTGAACTGATGCATGGCATAAAAGGGAGCAAGTGACTGTTTTGTTGCTTTTCATCCCCGATTGACAGTTTCAGTAGTGAAGGTAATGCGGCACGATCTCTGAGATGATGTTCGGCTAGCACTGTGTGAAAAATGTCCCATGTCAAACCGTATTGCCAACTTTTGATTTCTGACTGATTTTCAGCAATACATGGAAAATGTGTTTTTGTGGCGCAGTTACACTTACCTTCCAGTGTGTCAGTAACTGTGCTACATGCAACACTGTGCATAGTTAGCTAGTCCCATGCCTACTCTGAGTGGGGAAGAGAGGGAGGACTGAAGGTGAACGGGAGTTGACAGGGCTAGAATCCCAAACTGGCTGCACAAATGAGTCTGGAGTCTAGCATTTTCTTCATCACCCAGACCAGGAATAACTAGGGCTCTAAAGGAGTGCAACATTGTCCAGTGGATAGAGCACTGACTTAGAGGTGAGGAGATCTGTGACCTGGGGCAAATCACTTAACAGCTCTGCACTTCAATTTTCCCATCTGTAACACGAGAGATAATTATATTTGGCCATCTTTGTAAAGAACATTAAGATTTTGATCAATTGGAGGCTGCAGTGTCATCATCATTTCCACTTGCAGGCAAGTGAATTTTTAGCAGTCAGGAGGAAAGAGGTGAAGGCCTCCATTTTGGTAACATCCCATGGCTGGAGAAACAGGTGCCAGGGAAATTTTATAAGATGGAGACAACACAATTTCAATGGAATCTAAAATAAATCTTAGGTGAGAATTGTTGTTTGGCTCTTACCCAGTAGAGGTAGTCCAGGGAGCTAGATTGGAGTGAATGTATCTGAGGAAAGGTGCTGGCTGTACAGTGGTTTCACTTTGCTTTCTACTAGCAGATGAAGGTAGTCAACAGCTTCTCGCTCTCTCTCTGTACCCATATTTCCAAGCAACCAATTTATCTGCCTCTGAAAATTTGTTCTCCAAGCCTTGTTCCCATCTGCCAAAAGAAAACGTGTCATTTTTTATAAAATAACTTTGACAGACAGCAGTACATTCTTGAGATGAAGCCCTTTGCTTGCACCTGATTCAAGCTACAAGTTTCAACAGTGAGACAGCCTTTGAAATGAGCACTTTACTTGTTATTCCACATGGTTTATTAACGCCTTACTCTTATTTCTCTCTGGCTGGTTGATCTGTTTATCTACAGCTCATTCATTAAGTCTCTGGCAGTATTTTGCCCCTATTTCATTCTAAATTTTGTCAGAATTGTTCTTGAGCAGAAATAACTTGGCAATTCTCCATACAAAATGCAATGCTACCCCCATTAGTACCATAGCATAGTTGCTGGGGATTGCTATTATTATTTGCAGGGTTTCGGTAGTCTTTCCATCTCAAAGACTGCATCTGAATTTTCATGACAAGCCTGATTTCCCACCCCCACCACCCGCAACAAGTGATATTGGACCTAAACTTGGTAGATTTGATTAAATCTTCTTTAAATTTTTAAGTGAATACGACAAGGGGATGGCTAATTGGGATAGCCTAAAAACAGAGCTGCTAAACAAAATTCCAAATTTAGGTCTCAATTTTTTTTGTTGCTATTTTGTAGGAGACATATGGAAAGAAGTAGAGAGATGAAGCTTACTTTGTTGGATTCTCTCAGCAGAAACATAGTGTTGGGACGAAATTGTAGCAGATTAAAATCATCTTCCCAAAATTACTGATGTTTTCTTTAATGATGTTCCTATGGCACATCAGACTGTAGCCTGTTTAATGCAGGATGTCCCATAGACTTTAAGATCAGAAGGGACCGTAATGATCATCTAGTTTGACCTCCTGCACATTGCAGGCCACAGAACCTCACCCACCCACTTCTGTAATAGACCCATAACCTCTGGCTGAGTTACTGAAGTCCTCAAATCATGATTTAAATACTTCAAATTACAGAGAATTAACCATTTACACTACTTTAAAAGTGCAAGTGACCCATGCCCCATGCTGCATAAATCTTGTTGTTAGTTCCTAAATGCATGACCTTGCACTTTGCACTATTAAATTTCATCCCATTTCTATTACTCCAGTTTACAAGGTCGTCCAGATCATCTTGTATGTTATTCTGGTCCTCCTCCATATTGGCAATACCTCCTAAGTTTGTGTCATCCAAAAATTTTATTAGCACACTCCCACTTTTTGTGCCAAGGTCAGTAATAAAAGTGATAAATAAGATTGGTTCCAAGACCAATCCCTGAGGAACTCCACTACCAGCCTCCCTCCAGCCTGACAGTTCTCCTTTCAGTATGTGCTGTTGTCTCCCCTTTAACCAGTTCCTTACCCACCGTTCAAATTTCATATTAATTCCCATCTTTTGCAATTTAACTAATAACTTCTTTTATGGAACTGCATCAAATGCTTTACTGAAATCCAGGTAGATTAGATTTACTGCATTTCCTTTGTCTAAGAAATCAGATAGCTTTTCAAAGAAGGAGATCAGGTTGGTCTGGCACAATCCACCTTTTATAAAACCATGTTGTAATTTATCCCAATAACCATTAAACCACTGTATTTGTAACCACTTTCTCTTTCAAAATTTATTCCAAGACCTTGTATACTTTTTAGGTCAAACTGACAGACCTGTAGTTTCCTGGATCTTTTTTTTCCCTTTCTTAAAAATAAGAACTATATAGCAATTCTCTGGTCATAGAGTATGACCCCTGAGATTACAGATGTTTTAAAAAGTGTCAAAAGATTAAAGACCTAAGCTTTCATTTACCAAAAAAAGTATTGGATACATCCTCACATGGGTGTAACTCTGCTGAAGTCAATGGAGCTAGGCCAATAGAATAGTAAATACGGCAGGCGACCAGCTTGGCTTAACAGTAAAATCCTTGCTGATCTTGAACACAAAAAAGAAGCTTACAAGAAATGGAAGATTGGACAAATGACCAGGGAAGAGTATAAAAATATCGCTCGGGGATGCAGGAGTGAAATCAGGAAGGCCAAATCACACCTGGAGTTGCAGCTAGCAAGAGATGTTAAGAGTAATAAGAAGGGTTTCTTCAGGTATGTTAGCAACAAGAAGAAAGTCAAGGAAAGTGTGGGCCCCTTACTGAATGATGGAGGCAACCTAGTGACAGAGGATGTGGAAAAAGCTAATGTACTCAATGCTTTTTTTGCCTCTGTCTTCACGAACAAGGTCAGCTCCCAGACTACTGCACTGGGCAGCACAGCATGGGGAGGAGGTGACCAGCCCTGTGTGGAGAAAGAAGTGGTTCGGTACTATTTAGAAAAGCTGGACAAGCACAAGTCCATGGGGCCGGATGCGCTGCATCTGAGCGTGCTAAATGAGTTGGCGAATGTGATTGCAGAGCCATTGGCCATTATCTTTGAAAACTCATGGTGATCGGGGGAAGTCCCGGACGACTGGAAAAAGGCTAATGTAGTGCCCATCTTTAAAAAAGGGAAGAAGGAGGATCCTGGGAACTACAGGCCAGTCAGCCTCACCTCAGTCCCCGGAAAAATCATGGAGCAGGTCCCCAAGGAATCAATTCTGAAGCACTTAGAGGAGAGGAAAGTGATCAGGAACAGTCAGCATGGATTCACCAAGGGCACGTCATGCCTGACTAATCTAATTGCCTTCTATGACAAGATAACTGGCTCTGTGGATGAGGGAAAAGTGGTGGACGTGTTGTTCCTTGACTTTAGCAAAGCTTTTGACACGGTCTCCCACAGTATTCTTGCCAGCAAGTTAAAGAAGTATGGGCTGGATGAATGGACTATAAGGTGGATAGAAAGTTGGCTAGATTGTCGGGCTCAACGGGTAGTGATCAATGGCTCCATGTCCAGTTGGCAGCCGGTATCAAGTGGAGTGCCCCAAGGGTCGGTCCTCGGGCCGGTTTTGTTCAATATCTTCATAAATGATCTGGAGGATCGTGTGGATTGCACCCTCATAAGTTTGCAGATGACACTAAACTGGGAGGAGAGGTAGATATGCTGGAGGGTAGGGATAGGATACAGAGGGACCTAGACAAATTAGAGGATTGGGCCAAAAGAAATCTGATGAGGTTCAACAAGGACAAGTGCAGAGTCCTGCACTTAGGATGGAAGAACCCCATGCACCACTACAGACTAGGGACCGAAAAGGACCTAAGGGTTACAGTGGACGAGAAGCTGGATATGAGTCAACAGTGTGCCCTTGTTGCCAAGAAGGCCAATGGCATTTTGGGATGTATACGTAGGGGCATTGCCAGCAGATCGAGGGATGTGATTGTTCCTCTCTATTCGACATTGGTGAGGCCTCATCTGGAGTACTGTGTCCAGTTTTGGGCCCCACACTACAAGAAGGATGTGGAAAAATTGGAAAACGTCCAGCGGAGGGCAACAAAAATGATTAGGGGACTGGAAAACATGACTTATGAGGAGAGGCTGAGGGAACTGGGATTGTTTAGTCTGCGGAAGAGAAGAATGAGGGGGGATTTGATAGCTGCTTTCAACTACCTGAAAGGGGGTTCCAAAGAGGATGGATCTAGACTGTTCTCAGTGGGAGTGATGACAGAACAAGGAGTAATGGTCTCAAGTTGCAGTGGGGGAGGTTTAGGTTGGATATTAGGAAAAACTTTTTCACTAGGAGGGTGGTGAAACACTGGAATGGGTTACCTAGGGAGGTAGTGGAATCTCCTTCCTAAGGTATTTTTAAGGTCAGGCTTGATAAAGCCCTGGCTGGGATAATTTAGTTGAGGATTGGTCCTGCTTTGAGCAGGGTGTTGGACTAGATGACCTCCTGAGGTCCCTTCCAACCCTGATATTCTATGATTCTATGATTCAGTTTACACAAGCTAATGGTTGTCCCTGTGTCAGTAACTCTTGCTTGCAGACATACACATCACATATAGCCTGGTTACGAGGGAGGATTGTCAAAAGAGAATAATTTCCATCAAAAAAAGGTCAGTGTTAAGGTATAATCTGATTTTGTATATTGTATTAATCTCAAGGGAACATCATTTGATCCATACCACATTCCCTGTGTATTCAGGTGGAGAGGAATTTTTGCTCATTGGTAGCCTGGTTCTGAGGTGTTGAGCATACACAGAATTCCCGTTGTCTTGAAGTCTGGAACCCTAAAAGTTTTTGGGGTTGTGGGCACTCAGCTCCTGTTCAAGTCAAACCATAATGCTTGTACTCAGTTGGTCCAGTCCATACACAAAGGAATAGAACTTCAGATTATGTAATTTCCCTTGTTCCCTTTCCACCGGTGCTTCTACTAGTGCTGTACTAAAACAAAGCTGACTATGAGGGGAAAAATCCCAAATTTTAATGTAATTGAGTAAGCTGAACAATAGTTTGAATTAAGTAATAGCTTGATGATGTTACTTTTGTTCATTCTATAAAAATGTCATCTGTGTAATAGAATCCCTTATGCTCCTTCTTTGCCAGTTGGATTCTCTTTATGTCCATTAATAGATAGTGCTTTACATTCTAAGCTAACACAACACAGGAAAGGAGTCAAGTGATGCATTCATCTCATATCTTGCTTTAACCAAAATGTATTTGATTTAATGTTGCTACATGCAGCATTAGCTGCACTGATATGTTTGTAAAAGGAAGTAGGATTTTATTCTAAAACTCTGGATCAATTGAGAGAACTGCCAAAACAGGAAACGTATTTTGATTTTGTATCAAGGCTGTGATTTTCAAAGGATGCTAAGGGAATTAGGGGCCATAGTTGTAGCAAAGTCAATGCAATTTGCAAATCCTGCCCCGAAAGTCGTCTTTGCTTCAACTGGAACAGTGACGACTATGTGTAACTTTTCACTGCGGGTGAGGTATGTGTCATCTTAGTACTAACATCAAATCATCCTTTCATAAAACCAACATTCAAAGGGTTAATACACTCCAGCAAGAAGTTATCTCAGTATGGAACAACTGTCTTACAGCGATACCAGCAACTTGCACTCTAGTCAATTTCAAAACCAGTGGGAAAGTTGTCTCAGGTATACACTGGTCCCTGAATTTTTGTGGCTTTATAATCACATTTTCCTATTGCTTAGAAGTGTTTTCTCTCCCTTGTGGCTGTGTGAAATTTCCTCACATAGGAACAGGGGGACCCTAGCTAGCTGTCGGGGAAGCAATGAAGCAGGCTATACCCAAAAGGTAACATTCTCAAAAATGCCCACGTGACTTCAGTCTCTTTGGAAAATGGACCCTAGGCTCCTAATCACTAAGGTGCTTTATCCAACCAGCCGCCACAAACTGACAAACACAACAAAACAAACAAATAAAAAAGCATCAACAACCTCCTTTTTCTCTACTTTTTCCAGGTACTGACGTCTTTGGTATTACTTGGATCAATAATATGTAGAAATCTTCAGAGTGAATTGACTTTTAAATTGATGGTATCCCGGTCACCATTTCAGAATAACTGCAGTTGTATTCCCCCTCCATGGTCGCTCCAGGGCACCCATTAACAGTTCTGACTCCCAGCTGTCCTCTCTCTTGGGAAGAGACCCATGTCTCTCTCCCTCCTGACTGGAGTGTTAAGGCTGCGCAGCTTCCTGAATTACACTGTGATATCCCTAGTAAGCAAATCTGCCCAAAGGCCGGTACCTGTGCTTTGCTTTCTCCCTGAGGGCTAGGAATGGTGTATTGCCAGCAGTTACGGCGCTTTCTAAGCAAGTACATTTATTCTGAAGGTAAAAGCATTACAGAGAAAACACATAAAAACAGTCATTGTAATGCATAGTGGCCTGTTGTGTCTGGGTCTTTGCGTTCAGTGCCTGGATCAGTGATCAGAGCAGAATGTCAGAGAAAAATTCCCCGAACTGCCTGATACGTTGAGCAATGTGGTGCACAGAGGAGCTGGACCATTGGGCCAAGTGGTATGATCAGGGCTTCCACAAAAAGGGCTGAAGGTGTAGGCAAATGACACAATCATGGTGGGGGAGAAGGGCTTAGGGTCCAGACAGGAGAAAATGTCATAAAATGAGACAGTAAAAGGGGGAAAGGATAGAACAAAGGTACAGAGAGCAAGAGGAGGATGGAGAGTAGTGGAGAAGGAGAAGGCACAGGGGAAGTGAACAAAATAGGGAAGGAAAATGATATCAAGGTCAGGGAGGCCCAGCAGAGACATAATGCAAGAAAAGAGAATAGGGAGGGACTGACTTGCCAGGGAAGCAAAACCAGGAGAATCTGATACCAAAGTGATTAATGCATGTTTGATTCCACCGTGGTCTCTGCTTATGATGCAGTCATTTCAGAAGTTGCCATATACTATACTGGTCCTGTCTAGTCTTTGGTCATGTAGCATACTACATAGGCACATATTGCATTCACTTTGTGAACTGTTTAGTGTATGGCTTTGAAGACATTTTTGCTCTCTGGATGTCTGGGCGACAGGAATTTGTTATCTGAGGATATTTGTTCAGCAATCACAGCTGCCCCATAAGTGTCTATGCATACATTCATGTTTCCAAAATGAAAAGGGGAATATATATCGATTGCCTGTATATCCCCCACAACACTCTTCGATTGGGTTTGGTTATTGCCCAATAGAAAGGTGGGAAACATATCAAGTGCAAATACAGGAGCTACATTTGAGCCAAGTTTTATCTGCATTTTGAACACATTGGGCAAATCCATCCACCGTGCACAATAATTCCATTGAGTTCATTGTCATTAAACACATTGCAGGAGAGATTGACTTCAATGGATATACAACATGGATAGTTTTGAGCCAGTATATACTTAATATCAATATAAATGTTTTTATGGCATGAGGAATCTGATATAATGCTAATGCTACAGCTATGCAAATGTTGTATTGATGGGTAATACAATTACTGTATGATTCATTTCATTTCAATTTGTGAGTCACTGGAGTTACTGTAGGGATAAATTTAGCCTGTGCCATTAATTCTATGGGTACCATTTCTAGATGTCTGGAAATGTGTTTTTGTTTTTTGCTCCTTTCTCTGCCTTGTTTCCTGCCACATATTTCATTCACCAGAAGCTGATCTCTTCCCAATATAGAGGAATTTTTAAATGTTTTTATGGCAGATATGCTTTAGCTAAATACACAAGATTTGGACTCATCGTAGGGGTAGCTGTGTGAAATGCTATGGCCTGTGGTAAACACAGAATCAGATTAGATGATCTAATGGTCCTTGCTGGCCTTAACATATATGAGTCGATGTAAAGCTATGAATATAAGGGGTATGTGTGTGTGTGATGACTATTTTTGACTGAATTACAGAGTGGTTGCTGGACTGGATCTAGTCATTGTCTGGCTATTCTGAACGAAGGACTGGAGACACCTGATATGGATTTAATCAGGTTGAAACTTTATTATTAGCTGTCTGGGACTACCTGGCAGAAAAAAGTGTACAGTGCTGGCAACTCCATGTTCATTCAATAACTACCTGGGGACTTCCGCCAGCCCTCATTCATTTTCCGTCCAGGTCCTGCAGCCAACCCATTGCTCATAGGAGGGCTAAGGTGGGCTATAAGAAAGGGAGGGTTGGCTCCCTGCCGTAACCCTCATAGGAGCCCCAAACCTCCCCCCCGCCCCCGCACATTCCATTCCTTTAACCAGCACCTCCTTTTTAATTCCTCTACCAAGCTATTGAGCTGGTCACTGGATGCCTTTCCGAAGGTGTACCTGCATGGAACATCCGCCCCACACTTGCATAATGAGTTGCGACATGTGGCCTAACTCCCTTTCCTCCTCACTATAACAAGCCCTCCCTGAATGTGCTGTGGGGAAGGCAAAAAAACCCCCCCACTCTACCTAGGCCAATCTGGTGGTGAGGGGAAAATTCCTTCCTAGCAGCCCTTAAAAGGAGTGGATAGTGCAATGCGACTTTTGCCACTTCAAGGGGAGGGAGGAAGGGTGGGTGCTGCCTCACCTGCTGCATGGAGACAGGGCGTCTCATGCCCAGGCTTGCCCCTTTGCAAGCCTTCTGCACTTCTGTTCCCTGGAGATGAGTCAGTGTGACCATGCTGACTCCCACCTTTTCAGCTGCCTCTGACCTCGCTCTCCCCCACCCCACCCCTAAAGCACTGGTACCCTGCCTCTAGCAAGACCAGGCAATGTCTTCACCTCCTCCCGTTCCACATCCTCTCCCCCCTGGCTTAAGGTGGGGGTGCGGTCATTTGTAAAGCATAGTATCTTGTGAATTTTGACTTGAAAAATAAATTCAAATAGTCTGGGATCTAAGCACTGTCACATCTAGCAAAGGACGCTTGTTAAAAAAAAAGGGGGTAATAACAAATGGATATGGGCAAGGGGGCAAATATCGCTATTAGGCCTGGTCTTAATCAACAGCTGTATATGTGATCTGGAAGAAGGGTAAACAGCATGCTAGTTACACTCACAAATTAAAAGGTAACATGGGGACTGAGAACTAATACAAGGGGATAGTGAGGAAACGGGTAGGAAACACTAGTCAATTCAATTTAAAATGTATCTGGTGAAAAAGAATCTGAAACACAAATATTCAATGGGTGGGAGATACTGGGAAAGCAGTAATGACAAAAGAGACATAATGGAGCGCAAATTAGATATGACTTTACAACTCAAAATAGCGGCCAAAGAATTCACAATGTAATTTTTTGGTTGCCTAACTCTCCCGCTCCCTGGAGCTGATAGGCCTTCTGAATATAGTATTGATGAGCCCACACCTAAATTAGTGTCTTCAGCGCTAGGCACCGCAATACCCTTCAGGTGTCAACAAATTAAAGAGACGGGGAATGTATTTACATATGGAGAGATTAATGAAGTTTATTCTTTACATTTAGCAGAGCTAAAAGGAACTACTGTACACACGTAAAGTCTGAACAGATGTCAAGTCTACAATAAGGGTATAAAGACCCAAAAGGGCAAAGAACTGTTTAGGATGGTCACAAGAGTATGTGTTAGGCAGGATGGAATAAAAACTGTCAAGGGAAAATTTAGGGGACTTATGAGGTAAGATTTCTTCACAATGAACTCCATTAGACTGTGAATTAGTAAACTCTTTGGGTCAAGTTCTGTTCCTTTCTAGCTGTTTGTGCACTGCCTAATGTATTTGAATCCCAACCTGGTTGAGGCCTCTAGGCACTGCCACAATACAAATGTTAAGTAAGCAGCAATAGTGATGACTGTGATACAAGCCAGGCCATCCCTGGTGTAATTTAAAACTGAACTGGATGCAGTAAAGAACAATCTACTATAGCAAACAGAGCAGGGGGAATGGCCTATATTAGACCTGTCAACACTTATTTATCTGAGTCTTTTATATTATGGAAGGTAATGCTACATGCCACAGTTGGGAGGCTTTATGTAACATCCAGTGTGGACAGCACCTGATTCAACGCCCAAGACTCCCACTGAATACAATAATAATAATGCATCTTTTTGTGTATGTTTACAGTAAGGTAATTCCTGTAAATTTACCAACAACTACCTCCCCTTCTATCACAAGTTATATTTAAAAAATAATTTTCTTTTGGTAATAGAAATATGCTCCTGGCTTCATTGTCCCAAGATTTCTAGTGAAAGAATTCTGTAGATGTTTGTTTTATTAGTACAATAGCTAATTTAATTCGGTATGACACATACCAGCTTAATTTTATATTGTATCTGTTTATATAGTAGCATTTATTTCTTGTACCAACTCTCAAGGATGTTTTATCTGTTTTATATCCCATTGAATTCTCTGGGAAACTGCACTAGTTAACAATAATTTTATTACTTTATTAATTAAACGTTTTCCAACAAGCTAGCTATGGCATTTCTTATCATCAAGGGTTCCATTAGTTTTTAATGGTGTGAGACAAAATTACCATTTACCCACATGCAATTTAAGAAGCATCATTAACACAGAAAAAGCACCAGGTGGGATTTCTAATAGTTACTGTTTCTCATTTTTGTTTTTATTTAAAAGAAATAACTGGTTTTGAGGTTTTTGCTGCAAGGTTGCCAAATCCTCACTTAGTTTTTATGTTCTAGATAATTTAAAATAATGTTCTTCTATCTCCTAAGGCTCTATTCAAAAGTATTTTACTTATCCGCACATAGCTTCCTTTGTACGCAATTTCTTGACGCAGCCAGATGAGTGTGTTGTCTGCACAGTAATCATCAACAAGAACAAAGACTAAGCTACATGGTCAGTAAGCCTGGTGCGTATATTAGGAGGAGGGGGTGCTAACTGGCAGGATAAAGGGCTGACTTGGATATCAGAGAGAGCATGTGTTTCTGTGATAGGAAGCAGTGTGGGATGTAGAGAGGTAAGGTGACAAGCAGAATTCTACAAAGATTAGACTGATTAGCACTGATTTGTTCAGTTTAAATATTTACACCTGCCATGAGTCTGAATAGCCTAGATTAGAGACCTCTCGTGTACAAAGGTGACAGTAACATTTCTTGCTGATACTGTGGTGGGGTGGAGTTCAGCAGTGTCAAAAGATAAGTAATACAATTGGGAACAACTTCTGTAGTTAGGCAAGGTGGGCACAGAAGAGAGAAAGATTTGAAGTAATAGCCTATAAAACCAAAATATTACACATATCCATAGTGCTTAAGAACGGTTGAACGACTTAAATAAAATAGGACACATGAAGGAGTTTAACAAGGCTACATTTGGAACAAAGTGTGCCTTTTGGATTTACATTGTTAAAATAGATACCTTATCCAATTCCAACCCTGTACAGCTGTCAGAGAGGTTAAATTCACTGATTCACTTAAAATACAATGTAGATGAATAATGGTGGGAACATATATTCTGAAGGTTGCTGGAAAACTCCGATCCAGAGTTTGCATGGAGATGCTCTTGTTACATGTGAAAGTCAAATGAAAAAAAGATAGTAAATATTTACCTTAAGCGCTAAAAGGCAATAATTAAATGGCAATGTAATTAGTATGTTCTATTCAATTATGCTCCACGCTGACTAATTGCTGACTCAGTCTATTTACATATTAATAAATTGTCTATCTGAGGTCCCCTTTTGTTAATTTTCTAGGTTTAATAATGCAAAGTAGAGTCGCCTTTTATTTTATTAATTCTTTGTTCTTGGAAGTGGTGATTTCCTGATGGCGTGCACTAATGCAGTAGCTGCAGGGTTAGGGACTGTCATTGCGAGTTCCCAGATCCTGGTGTCAGTCGTTTTATTATTGCACACTCCATTCCTTTTCATAAATGATTCTTTTTGGGGAAATTCCTAAGGAAACCCCTATCTCAGTTCCCAAAAGGAGAGAAATCTTTTTTTAAAACATGCATCTTTCTTTACAGTATATTGGGATATTTAATTTAGGGAAGTAGGCCGCGATTGTGCAAACGCTCATGTATCTGTGTAGTCCCATTGCACTTACTGTACTTACACATGCAGTGTTTGAGAATCAGGGTCTTAACTGGTTTGCACATTTGATACAAGACGCAAATGGTAACCAGAAGATACATAGATAGAAACCCTGAACAAAAGAGCTGGATCCTGCAGCCCTTACTCTAGTAATTATTCCTTGCACAAATGAGTAGACGCTTAGTGAAGAAGAGATGGTCGTACGGTAAAAGAAAATGGGCTGAGACTCAGGAGATCTGGGGCATATTTTTGGTTCTGCCACAGACTTCCTGGGCGATCTAGGGAAAGTCGCTTAATCCACCTGTGCCTTACTTTATTCTTCTGAACAATAGGGATAACAATACATCCCTACCTCTCAGGGTGTCGTGAGGCTAAATACATTAAAGATTGTGATGTGATCTGAGAGCACAGTGCTGGGGACTGGTAAGTACCTCAGAAAGATTAGCGAGATAGGTAGGGGGTGTTACAAGGATACATTAATTAATATTTATGTGAAACTCAAAAGCTCTGATGAAGAGCATTGTAGAAAAGCCTGAAAATAAACAATGTGTTGTGGGACCAGGCCCAAAATGAGCAATGTAAAACAATATTTCTACTGAGAAACAAGTTTGGCACATGTATACCCACCAGATTTTCTCCCTCAGTCAGTTCAGCAGGGATTGCCCGGAAGTAGCTCTGACAGAAGGTTAACACAAGAGCGAAAGCTGTGAAACTGGTTTTCTCCACACTCTCTGTATGGTGACAGTGCCATGCTGCCTTCTCCATAGGTGGGATGGGTCACTTGAATGTGTTTTTAGGTAAGATTTTCCAAACCTTCAGGAGATACTGGCGCAGGATAGGCACTGTAGCAGCAGCTCTGCCATGTCGGTCAGAGGAAGCCTTCATCCTACAAAGCCAGCAGGAGCCATTCAGGTGAAATTTGGTCTTACAGCTCCCTTCAAAAGGGTTAAAGGAAGCTCTAGGGCACGGAGTGGTGCATGGAGTGGTCCATTCGTTCACTCTGTCCTGGGCCAACATGACTACGTAGGGCCCGAAAAGGCTCACAGTTGCTGTACCTATTGGAGCTCCTTTCTGCCAAGAATTATATCAATGGCCCAACTCCTCTTATGGTGATGAGATTAAGCCACTGCCCCATTTTCTTCCCAGTTTGCACATTAATTTGTTTTCCTCTCGCACAGATTTGCATTCCTTCCCATATATATATTGTGTGCAGCAGTGCCACCTGTTAAGGTTGTCAGTCACTTCCTATTTTAAGACCTTTTTTTAATTGGCTTAAACTTCGCCAGATTTTAACTGTTTGGTCTGAAATGTTACAGGCCAGGTGCCTGCTTCATGCTGAACTTTTTTTTTTTTTTTTTTTTAAAGTTTTCTGCCAAAGCAGGTCAGGCATTTCCAAGAACAAGGCTAGGAAACATAGTTTTGTTTTGCCTATGTTAAAAGTTGTGGCAATCTTTTCTTTGAAAAGCTCCAACACTTCCATGCTCCGGAGCAGGGACCTGAACTTGGGCAGGAGGGTGACCTTTGTGTCAGAGATGTGCCTTTTGCAATCCTTGTAAAAACTGGCCCAAGTCATAAGCCTTTGGGGGAAAAAAAATCACAGCTTACATGTACTTAATAGAGACTTTAAAAGCTAGATTCCCCATGTTCACACTGGGCATGCTCCAGCCGGGGCTTGAGCAGGACTTTCCAACAATTTCATCTCATGGCTGCTGCAGGCTGGGCCAGGTCCAGGCATCCTGTCACGCCTGTTCTTTCAATGACTGCCCCCATAGGCCCACCAAGCATGGAAGAGGAAGCTGCCTGATTCAAATGGAGAGGGGACAAGAACCAGTCTTGCTAGTGAGGCGGGGTGGGGGGGAGTGACGGGGAGTGGGAGTTGTAGGGGGGGCGGGGGACACTGACACGAGCTGGGCAAGGAGCCTGGGACTAGAAACCAGGGAGGGAAATGGAGAAATAGGTAGCCAGGAGGTGGTGTGGAAGGGAGGGACTGAGGGTGGATGAGGGGCCAGGGGAAGACTGAGACCACCAGGACAAGGAGACTGGGACTGAACATTACTGGTGTGTTGGGGGAAGAAGATGAAGGAAGAGGGGAGCCAGATCTGATGCATTGTGGTGCAGGGGGAGAACTGGGACTGGCTGAAGAAAGAGACTGGGAAAAGGAACCAGGGAGATGCTGAGAATGGATGAAGAGTCCAGGGTCACAGAATCCCAGCTTGGAAGCCAGTGCGGGTGGGGAATGTGGGGGTGGGGTCTGGAGGCCAGTGTCGGGGAGAGAGAGATCAGAAGAGGAGTGAGCCGAGGAGTTGTGTGGCAAGGAGCTTGGCCCCAGGATGAGAAGCTTAAGGAGTGGAGACTGCTACTGGCTAGGTGAGAAGAATGGGCCTGGACCAAGGAGATGGGGGTGGGTAAAGGTTGGAGGGGCTGGGGCAGAAGGGGTCACATGAAGGGGGGGAAAGGACAGAAGAATCTGGAATTCCTGAGTCTTGCCGTTCCTTTGCTGTCAGCAAATATCTGTGAACCCCACTAGCAAAATGTCCCATTCCCCTCTAGGTCCCTAAGTGGATGACAACCTGCTCCTGCTGTCGATTACGCCATTAGCACACGTGGCGGAGGTCTGCGTGGCACAGGTGCCAGTGCTGCTGCTGCTGACCTGATGCCACGTGGCAGAAGTCCATTTTTTTTAGTTACCTTTTATTAAAGCCTAGTGCACTTGAATGTTCTCCTGGGGAGTTAGTTTAGACCTGTCTGTGCCACAGCATTCCTACGTGAGGCCAGGCAAGTCACTGCAACCAGTTTTTTTCACAAATGCCCACTAATTGTACGCTCCTCATTTTTATTGGGTGCCTGACTTGAGACCCAGGTGCAGGGAGGAGGTCTGATCTGAACACTCACAGCTCCAGCGGAAGTCAGTGGGAGCGGTGCTTTGACCACGTGACGTGCCCTATAAAGGTACGAAGGCTGAAAACCAGGTCCTAGGCATCGCAAATTGGGCATCCAACATGATCTTAATCACTGTGCTTCAGTTTCCCAGCTGTAAAATGGGATAACAATACCCTCATCTCATCAGGGTGCTGTGAAAAATCACTTCATTAATATTTGTGGACCACTCAGATACTCTAGTGAGGCACTTGATAGAAAAGCCCATGAAGAAATGCACAATGCCGTCTCCAGAGCAAGATATGAATAGCATACGGTAAATAAGGCCTGGGGCATGTACTGAACAAGGAGACAAAAATACTAACTAGCTGCTCCTCAAGTGAGCACCATCCAGTGTATGCAGGCAGGGGGCACGTGGGGGAAAAAACCCAGTTTGTGCTCGTATAATAAAAAAGTGTATCATAGTGCATATGAACCAGGGGCCGAATTAAGGTTAACCAGGCAATCTTAATGCTGGGATTTCCTAACATTTGAGTGCAAACCTAATGTTCTTTTAACATAGTTTTTCAGGTTAGGTCTGTGTCTGCCGAGTTTACACTATTTTTCTATGCACAGATGTCACACTGTGTTTGTAAGAAGACATGTTCACCACTACACACCAGCCTGCCATAAAAATGAAATACATTTTAAAAATGAAGTACAGTTGTTATAACCATATATACAATGGGCCCTCAGCAGCATAAAGGCACGAGGTACAAAGTTTATAGTTTGATTAACTATTACAGTTGTGTTGGGTCCAGATTTCATCAAGTCTGTTCCAATGTTGGCCTCTCAGGCCGTCAATCCTTTGTGGTTGCGCAGGAACAGACCAAATGGCGAACGATCGCTATGGCTGATTGTCTGGCTGAGCATTGAAGCAGAAGAAGTAGTGGATTGGAGAGTTTGCTTAGTGGCTGGATGGACATTTGAATTTTAAATCTGTTGTTCAATCAGCATGTTTAGTGGTGTTTATATGAAAATAAAGAGGTAAGTACATCACTGACAGCACATGCGCTGTGTCACATACAAAATGTCCTGTTGTGACTCATGGACAATATGTCAGGCTTGAAGTACTACACCGATGATAGAATAAGAGCTGGAAATAAAGAAAAAGCTTAAGCATATTAAAGGAAGCCATCAGATCTCAGAGATGGCTAACAGGCTCAATGGCCTAGGTTGTGATTCAGCCTGCCTTACCTATGCATGGGAGCATGAGAGAAAATCCTCCCCCCAGGTTTTGGGTCTAGGTGCATGTAAGTGAGTGGGGTTGCTTGCCTGCTTGCTCCCTCCCCAGAGCAGGTAAGTGGGGAATGGCAGGGGAGACACATAGCCTTGGCTCCAACTCCCCCACTCCCTTGTTCTGGCCAGGTGCATGTGTAGTAATTTGCTGCTGGTATAGACTAGCGGTAACAAATTACTACTCCCCTGGTAGCAAGCAAGAAGCCAGGAGGGACTTGTGACTCAGAGGTGTGCCTCTCGGTCACAGTGCCTCCCATGCTGGGGCTGCTCCTGAGCAGGGGTAGGCTACACACCACCCCTTTGCTTACAGTCACAACCTAGCCCAATGCTGGTGAGCAAATTCACCTCTGAACCAAGTCCCCTTCCTAGCCGGTGGAAGTATGACTGGCTGGACTATACTATATGTAAAGGTGATGGCTAATTGTCCTCTATGCCTGCAGCCATGGCACCCTATGCTGGGCTCGTGGCAGTTCTCACAGCTCACAGGTTTGGGCTGGGTGTCAGTGGTTTCATGGGGAACACCAAGACATTGCAAGTAGTGCCAGTGGAGATTCAATAGGATGTGCTCGCTTGCGCTCTCCCTCTCTGAGTCTGTTCTGAACCAGTGGCCTAGCCTTAGGACCAGCAGATGAGATGTAGCACCAGGGGCCATATAGTGTGTGGTTCTTAAAGAGCACATGACACTTGAGTGATAACGGGGATTTTGTTGTGTTTCCTCATTAAAAAAAATGATGCTAACGGGAGGGAGATTCACACTGCTCTGTCTCCAGACCTGTGTGTGCAGTGGGGGTGGGTAGATGGTCTGGCTCGTCCTGATGACATGCTCTTATTGGCTTGCCAAACATCAGGAGGGCCCCAACACATAATGCTGGGGTCCAGAGTTAGATTGCCTCATGTTTGGGAAGTGGGGAAGCTGACAAAGGGACTTAGGTCCATTCTCCATGACCTATGTTACTAAAAGGGATTGAAGTCATGTGCCCCCTGCAAGAGTCACTGATACCATGCGCTACCATGACCTACTGTGATTAAAAACCTTGTCCATGGCCTGTTAGGGCTGGCAGGAAATAAAGAAACTCACCACCGTTGCTGTAGATTGCCTTTAGTATTGACTTTGAATTTAGGAAGTAGATAAAACTGCAAACATAGCTAAGAATTCACTGGCCACTGTGTGGCTATGGTTAAGGCCATCTAGTCATCTATAACAAAATACATTACTGAGCATAGCCATATTAATATCAATGAATAAAAATAACAAAGAAAAAACAGCATCTGTAGTTCCATTTGTACTCTTGCTCTCGTTCCCTGAATCCCTGCCTGTCTTTACTGTTGCCCCACGCCACCCTCAGGTCCCAGGTAAATATGCTGTTGCCTCCAGCACCATGTTAGATTTGCCTGCCCCCATTGACTCCAGTCTCTTACTTTTCACTAATGCTTGACATGTAACGTTCTGGAAAGTCAATCAACAGTGTCACTCCCTGTGTATAGGGAACTGAGTGTTTTGTTTTCCTCTAGGAGGTTTTTCAAGCAGACGCCACTAAGAAGCAGTTTGATATTTTTATGGTTTGAAGCATCTATTAAAATAGAAACAAATTTTGCATTTTCTAAATGGGCGGATAATTGTTCCACGATGAAGCGAGCAAAAACATGAACAATAATGGCCTCTGCCTTAAATGCAGGCTGAACTGAACTTCTGGTCATATAAATTTCTAATTAATTTGGATGTGCAAGCCATGGAACAAAAGCTCTGATTACATATTAGAGCATGAGATGCAAAAATAACTTCACACGCAGCTTCCTTGTTATCCAGTTTCTTGTTTACAAAGAAGTTCTGAATTGCTGGACAGGTACATTAGGGCCAGAATTATCAGAAAGGTTTAGGGCTCATTTCGGCACTGGGCTTTTTTGAAAATCTGTTTGTAATTGTGGGTGCTGAGTACTTGGAAATCTGGCCTGGCGCTCTTTTGAAATTCTGGTGTTATGCAGCATCTCTCTCTGCTGGCTCTTCAATTTTGGCTTGGCAGTCAGAGGATCTCTGCTTCAAGAACCACCCAGAGAGCTGCACTATTGCATGTACAATAAGTAAATAATCTGTGGCTTTTGTTTATAAAGAAAAACTCCTTCATAATGTTAAATAAGACCAACTAAAGAAACTGTATCTTTAATATTGGTTGCAGCAACTCCCGTCCCAATTATTAACCACATCGTCATCTCTAGCAAGGCAAAAATTATATTACAGCAAGCAGGATAAACTACATATTGCATAATGCTCTACTTATACAGGGGTCAGAACACTGGCAATCTGCCCAGTAAAGCAAAGTTAGCGTGCCACTACACTGATTTCCTAGAGGGTCACATACACCCTTGTGCAGACAGCCTATACAAAAACTATATACTTCTTACATCCGGTAACAGTTGGTAATTAAATAGATAGCGACCACTAAGGCATTGTGCCTAAAACCAAGCGTCCCATCCCAGGAGGGCACATATATACCCCTCTAGTGAGAGACTGCATAGCTCTAGGGTGAGGTTTTTGCCATTCAGGAAAGACTCGTGTTTATTAGTAAAAGTTTTGTGTTGTTTGTAAATTTCAAAATAAAGCAAGGAAATCTTTTTCTCCACTTACTCAGTCAGGAAAGGTTCTCCTTGGTTCTTCTCAGGAAACGTCTTTGCCTTTGAATTTGTATTATCCATGAATGATTAACTTAGTTTTCAACCCCTACATTTTCTGACTTGTAGCTGGCATAAGCATTAATAGATGGTTGGAATGGTCTGTGATGAGCAACTGAGTGGTTGTATTCTAACCAGCTTTAGAGCTGGTTGGGAAACAGATTTTATTCTGTGTGAAAAACTGACCAAAAAAATCCAAAATATTTTGCAGATTTTTTTTGTATTTTCATTGAAAAAGTTGAAATAAAATTAGCTTTGACAACTGAACTCCAAACAGTTTGTTTTTCCGTTGGCAAAAGCAGATTCATTTTTTGTTTCCTGGGTTTCATTTCTTCAGTGTCCCATACATCAAAAATGTAGGTGAAGAAAGAATTTTTTGTGCAAAAAGCTCTCATTCGAAAAAGGCAAAAAAAAAGAAAAGAAAAAAAGATTTTTGACCCACTCTAGTCACCTCTGAATGCAGGATCTAAAGTAAGATGTCACTTCTGGTTACCTATGCCTTCAGCAAATCGATCAGACTCACACTTGGCCATAGTGCACACATTCATTATACCCAGGAAGAAAGCTACACACCCTGAAAAACAGGTTGAAATGCAGGAGCAGTCTATGTTCTTAGTACTACAGTTTGCCAAGAACACTTCTCTGAAGTGCTCCATTCTGTGCACTGGTTCCCCTTAGTATACAGAGTCCAGTTCAAGATATCTGCCCTGTTATTTAAATTCCTGCATGGCATCGTCTTTAGAACTTAATGCAAAATTCAGGTGTTCAAAGTAGCTTTCCTCCATTAATTTCTTCACCAGAATGCCTAAAAAAACCCTAATCAAGCTATTCTTCCTGGGAAAGAAAAGCATGAGATTGTTTTTCTTTCTGTTTTTAAATACGTGGGCAGTTCTTAGCCACTGTGGCGATAGGGCCATCTAGATAGACAGAAATCTTGGTTCACATTGTACTTAGCAGTCTCAAAAGACAAGTGACTATTCTGTTGGGAGATTGGCTTTGAAGTCATCTCAACACAAAGTGGTGCTCATGTTGTAATTAATTGTTCCACTTGAGGCAATGTATGCAGGCATCAAAGATTACATCAAACATCCCCTTTGGTGCACAGTTTTATCTTTGTGATGAAGTATATTCCACCTGCTGAAGGAGAAGAACGGGAACAGAATCGAAACTGTGGGAGGGGAGGTGCTGCCTAGGGAGATGGACAAAAATCCATTCCACCATTAAGGGTAAGAAATGCTGCTTGTTCCTATGTGGGGCGAAGTAAAGGATGTCTGGGGCTTTGGCATGAAGCAGACGTACTCTCGATTTCAGGAACGGGCGCCTGACTCATTGCTACTCTATGGCTCTTTTGCATCAGCTTAGAGAGCAGGCATTAGGCTCACCAGTGAATAGCCTCACCCCAGGAGCCCCAGCACAGAGGGGATGTAGGAAAGCATTTGAGGATGGACTGGGGGCTGAAGGAACCACAGCCGGAGCAGTCCTATGCCCTGGTGTTCCCCACCGCTGCAAGCCCCACAGAGCTCTGACTGAGGGTGAAAGAAGAGGTACAAGGCGGCAAAACACCTCCCTTTGGTCCCTCCATTGGTGCTTTTCGGTCTTCAGGCAGGTAGGGCCTGGAAGTTCTCTGCAGAAGTAGCAAAATCAGTTTCTGGGGGAGAGACTGCTTTCTATCACTCGACAGGCCAGTTAGGGACCTGAGCTGGTGGCTTTGAAGGGGTTTCTCCTCTAGAGAGGCAGGACATCTAGAGTGGTTATGGCTCTAGCCTAGGACTTGGAAGACGATTAGTTTAATTCCCTGCTCCACCACACACGGTGTGTGTGACCGTGGGCAAGTCGTTGCGTGTCTCTGTGCCTCATTGCCCAGCTGGAAAAGGAGGCTACTAGTACTTCCCTGTATCACAGGGGTATTCTGAGGTGTGCAGGCACTACAGGGGTGGAGTCCATGTAAGTATTATAGATAGAAAAAGAAAAGTAAGGTGCAGTGTCAGGGTATTGCAACAGAAGCGGCCTACTGATTTCACATTAATTGCTCTGCGTGTACACACCGGCATTTATTAAGAACAAGACAGGAAACAGAGATCACTTAGATCGTTATAACTGCCTAATAAGTGTGACCTTAGTTGGTTTTTCAATTTGCATTTAGAACCCTGACACGTTCGTCAGTTTCTGGTGGACATTCAGCCGCAGGGTGAAGTTCAGGCTAAAGCTTTACAGTAATGGCCTGTGTCATAGCGCAGGGCAACTGCACCAGTATTTCCTCTCAGTGGTCCAGCAAGGATACCCACTGTAGGCTCCTGACTCCCCAGCTGTTGCCTCTCTTGGGTGGAAACTTATGCCTTACTCTCTCCTGACCATGGTACTTCCAGGTTATACAGTTCCATGCCTTCCCTGGATATTTCCCAGCACAGACAATCTGCCTAAACCAACCTACTTGTTTTCTCTTCAGAGACTGAGAACAGAGTGATTCTTACAGATATAACTTAGCACCCAGAGTTTTCCATGCAAGTCTCCTTTATTCTTAAAGTAAAAAGCATTACAGAGAAAACATAAAAACAATAAAAGAACTTATGTGCGGGCTAACAAACTTACCAGAGATCACCCCAAACATGGGTTCAGGCAGGATAAGTCCTACAACCCCCTCCCCGGGGAAGTCCTTGTGGTTACAAGTTCATCACAGCTTCAGTTCAGAACAAGTTTAGCCCACCCTTTTAGACAAATCCTGGGGTCTTTTAGCTGGAGTTTCCAGAAGCAGGTAATTAGTATACACAAGGTATCTCTTGCTATTTTCAAAAGTTTGGCTTTTGAGGGGGCAAATTTGTATTCCCCTCACCTCCAGGTATTTCCTAAGGAAATCCACTTCACATGTATTGGTCCAGAAAGACCTTTGAACTTCCTCATCCCTTCCAGAGATTGCATTAATCTTATTTTCCCACTAATCAAGTTCCATACAATCTCACAATAGTACATAAGCACATGCATTTCCAATACAAGGTACCCCAAAGGTATTAACCCTACTTCGGTAAGGTTTAACTTAATTCAGTAAAGTCAATTCAGGATAATACAGGATATCGTCAGCCTGTCACAGCCTAATAATTGCTTGTTTCTTTGGTATTAATTACAATCACATGATTTATGATATCCTCATGCAGCATTAGGATTTCTACTTTAAGTAACTAATAAAGAACTAGTTTATTATTCTGAAGTGTTACAAATCAAAAACGTAGTAAGATTGATAGAATTCTAGACGCTGCCGAGTGACGGTTGCATTCCTTCCTCCTACTCTATTGCTGTATGTTTAACCAAGTATTGTTAAACTGATGCTTCCTTCAAACACAGCCAGGTTTGATTTGCTTTTGCTAAGACACTTTTTCAAAGGGTAAGGCTAGGATTTTCAAAGGCAAATTCAATGGAAATTGTACACCTCACTCTCCAGGACTCCTTTAATAATCCAAGCATAAACCCTGTAGAAATGCATCTCCACTAGAAATTTGACATAGTTACTGACTCATATTTCTATATATGCAGTTTAATTTTGAGCAGGATCATCTCGAGAGGCTTACAAAACTAACTCTCCTCCTGTTGAAGTCAATTGAAGTTTTAACATTGACTTTGACTGGAGCAGAATAAGCTAATGCTGTGCACTATTGGAAAACCCTACCCTTAATCTGTCTTTAATAAAGCTTCCGTAGTGCCATAATAACGGCAACAAGTATAAAGGGTGGGATTTTCAAAAGTGCCTAAACATCCAATTGACTTTCAATAGGACGCATATTCTTAAATCATTTAGGATTTTCAAACGTGCCTATCCTAAAAGACAGGAACTCAGAATTTCACACTTAACTACAACATGGTTAAGCACAAGGTAGCTGCTGACTGCTTCACTGCTAAACAGAATTTTTGCAGATAATGTCTTGATTAAGCAATAGCCTTTGCAATTCACACTAATTAGACTAAATGGACTCCTCAGGAGATAGTCCAATAAAGTAACCATCCCCTTTTAAAGTCTCCCAATAAGGGAAATTATTCTGCACTTCCATAGGTGTTATTTTATAATGATATGGATTTTCATGCATTTACAGATTTTCAAATATTGCCACAAACCAACAAACACATTTCACGAATGTTTGTGAACATTCATAAATGTGCATGCCAATCTAAGCATGTAGCAAAGCATTTTTATAACTAACAAATAATTTCTCTTTCTATATTGTAAGTTGTTTATTTAAACAGATTCAGAAAGGATGGTCTGGTGGTTAAGGCAATGAACTAGATTCCACAGACGTGAGTTCAATTCCTAGGCCTGCCACAGACTTCCTGTATGACCTTGGGCAAATCACTTAATCTCTCTGTGCTTCAATTCTCCATTTGCAAAACAGAGATAATAATACACCATTTCTCCCACTCTTTCTCTTCCCTGTCTATTTAGACTGTAAGCTCTTTGGGGCATGATCTGTCTCTTATGAGAAGAATGTACAGTGCCTAGCACAATGGAGTCCCGGTCATGGTTGGTGTCTCTAGATGCTACTATAATATTACTATTAATGAATTTTTCAAATTTCAAACTGTGCATATACTTATTTTGCATGTGAATAAAATATGACCCTCAATATCCACTTAACTCCTTTTTGCTTTCTTTCCTCTAAAATGCAGGAAAATTATCCCAGGAACATTCTAGGGTAGAGATCTAGTCACCTTTAATTGTACAAATCCTTCTTTTTAGCCACCCAAGTAGCACTCATTAGCCCCTTGATGTCTCAAATATTTTTTCTGCCTGCTGGAGTGGAACATATACATAGGAGTGCTGCTTTCTTTCCTACCATGCAGTAGAAAATGGAGTGTGTTTACCTTCACTTTCTGCCATCAGATTCATGTTGTTCTGCATTCCACTCCACTAGGCAATAAAACCACTCCACTCCTGGGTGAATGGTAAGAAGTTAAAAAGGAGAGAGAGGGAAAGGAAAACACAGCTATAGAACTAAAAAAAGGTGCTGTGGGGGAGCTGAAGGGACACAATTTCATTTGTCACCGGGAGCCTCTAATCTTATCCAGCTGAGTGCTAACTGGAACCTGCTACCATCTGATGGCTGCTTGGTGTCTGACATGAAATACGTTTGGTGGATGTGAGCCAGTGGAGAACTCTCTGCATGACAGAATTTATATTCACAATTGGCTCCTCTGTTTGCAGCACCTACAGAGAGGCCAAGGTTTGAAACTGAAGCAACAGGAAACAAAAGATCATAAGATTTTTTCAGTGTAGTTTAGTTTTGTATACACACAATATAGCACTTTCTGATAATGGGAACCTTACCCTACAAGCACAGACGTGAGTAATTTCATGCAGTGGTGCAGTAGCCATGTTGGTCCCGGGATATTAGAGAGACAAAGTGGGTGAGGTAATATCTTTTATTGGACCAACTTTGGTGAGTGAGAGAGACAAGCTTTCAGTCACGTAAAAAAAGTTGTTCATCATACATATGTGTTATTTGCCAAAATTACAGCCAAATAATTTTCTTACTACAGCAGAAACTTTTGTCTACCCATTTCATTCAGTAATTTTCAGTAAAGCAGGTGATATCATGGACCAAACGTATACATGAATGAAGGCTAATTTGTAGAGGATAGGGTGAGGTAACTAAGGCTGCAATCCAGCAAATACACACAAGGGTAGACTCATTAGAAGCATGTTCCTACTGCATGGTTTCTTGCACCTTCCTCAGAAGCATCTGATGCTGGCTACTGTCAGCGGTGGGACACTGGGCTAGATGGGCCATGGGTCTTAGCTAGGATGGCAATTCCTGTGTTTCCTATTTGTAATCCCATCGTTTTCAGCCAGATTACTCACACGCATAAATGCTTTGCCAGGTTGCGACCAAAGGCATCTAGGTCTCCCCCGGCTCCCAGATGATATTAGCAGAAAGCTAAGAAATATACTATTAAATCTCACCACATCATTGAATACAACTGCAAAAATTAATTTCATGAAAACAATATATGGAACTTTGTTTTCTAATTTTGCAGGTCACCTAGAGATCTAGTTGTTCCTTTTGTCAGGATATGGCTGCAATTAATCCTGTGGAGCAATTGTTGTTAATTTTTTTAAAAAAATCACTAAGCAGTCTGATTGGTAAAGGACAGTGAGTATTACAGATGTCACTTGAACACACTGTGATTTGTACGCATTTTCTACTCTATTGTCATCAGTATATCATAAGAAACTGTGGATACTTTTCCATAATGGAAGTTTGAGGTCGCATTGTATTATTTTTTAAAATTTTTTTTAGATTGCTCTGAGAAAGATGAGAAATTATTCATCCAAGATAAGTAAGATAATGTAATAAATCATGCTAATATTTCACTACCAGGTTTGCCAAAAGTTGTTAGTTAGTATATGTTAAAAAATGTAATGGTAGTAAATCTATTCTTGCTTATCCAACCTCCCACTCCACCCCTCAATTCTGCAAAGACATGCGCATGTGCTTACCTTTATATATGTAAATAATTGTACTGAAGGGAGACAACTTGCATGTATCAGGGTAGATGTGAGTAGGTCCTTGTGGAATTGGAGTCTGAAAACGTGTGCATAAGTACTTTGCTGGATCGGGGCCATAGTGCTTTCAACCATCAGGAGTTCCAGTGGCGTCAGCCCCACAGGATTACTTATGGTAGTATGACCCGTGCCTGGCAATCAGTGTAAGCAGGATTGGGCCCTTTAAAGGTATTGAGTGCTCTCACCTTTCACTGCACTGATGGAGTTAAAGGACCACTGCATCTCACAGAAGAGTCTTTGCTTTGAAGTGCTGGCCCTTCTTTTCAATGTGTCCAAATATGACGTAACTCCTTCGTATGTATACTTCCATAGCAGTGTGTGTGTGCAGCTCCCACAAGGCCTGTTCTGCCTTGCTACAGAAGTGGCATTCCCATTGATATACATAGGGGGTGACATGCCTGTGACACAGAGAAGACTGCAGCCCCACACAGCTTGAGAGTCAATTAAAAATGTCCCTGGAAAGAGTCTTTTGGGGTACATCTCCACTGCAGTCATAGGGAGGCGATTTCAGCTGGGTAGGCAGGCAGACCTGCCTGAGCTTTAATCCGGCCAGTGCAGCTGAAAATAGTGACGACATGGTGGCACAGACCCCTGAAGGGGTGAGCACCTCGAGCGTGTATCCAGGATTCACGGTGGGCTTCTACAGCCCATGTGGATGGCTGGGCTGCTGCATCTGCATGGCTATTTTTACTCCCGCTAACCACATGAGAGCTAGTGCAGGGATGCCTACATGAGCGGCAGTCACACCTCTGACAGCAGCGTATACACACCTCTGGTTAGAAGATGGGACTGATCTAGAGTCGGTGCCTGGTTCTGCTGTTGACTCACTGTGTAATCTTGGGTAACTTGCTTAGCTTCTCTCTGGCTCATTTTTTCCCATCTGTAAGATTAGGAAAATAATACTTACCGCACAGGGATGTTGTGAGGCTAAATCCATGTTCAGTGCTTTTAAATCCTCAGATTGGAAGCCACTATATACTGCAACTGTAAAGTGTTATCATCCACTGTCAAAAACCAGTTTTTTTCACAGCTTTGGGCTACCGTCTCCAGCGTGGCACCTGTATGGCTATGTTTAATTGGTCCACTTGCTTTTTTATGAATAAACATGTTTGCTCGGGGCCAATCCAGTTCTGTCCAGTATATAAAGCTATAGTAAATGTATTCATTTTCTAGGAGACGTGTAAAATGATCAGTCTTCATATTCATAAAGAGCATGTCCATTTAATTAGAATTATTTTACTGGGACCTGGTATGAAAAAACGTGTGTGATATCAATGCAATGGCATTCACATTAACACATAATAAGAGGTGGGGTTTCTTTGTGTGAAATAAGCCTACTTTTGGAACACATATGGGCAAAGAAAATATGTTTACAGTCTATGTAGCACAACTCAAGACAGCATTTTTCATAAACCAATTATTTTTTCTCTAGATGCAGCGATAGCCTTGAAAAAGTTTACTTGCTGTGTAACCGAGCAATGCTGCATCTTCAGATTTGAAGAACTCAGAAAGTTAGGTTTTTTTATTATTCTTCATTTAAGTATTATTTTTTAATTGCAGCGTATTAAACATAAAATCTGGTACAATCTTTAAAAATAAATAGGACCTAACTATAAATGGGCCCTGTTGTGTTTTTATCTTTGACAAGCAAGTAATTGCTTCTCAAATTTATCAGTTTGTTTATGCAAAAACCATTTACCAAGCCTAGCTCAAAAGCATCAATTTCATCATTATCATCTTATTAATTTAGCCAAGCTATAACACAGCTGATTATTCCTGAGTAATATCCTCGGCAGCACATCATGTGTGGCAAAACCATCTGTACAGTACCTATTTAATAAATAAACCCTCGGCTAAATGTCTCTGTTTATTGAGAACTAATGTTTATAGAAAATATAATGGAACTCAATAAATAACTCAGCTTCATCAACCTGCATATGAATCAGTAGGAAGAACGCTGACATCATCACCTTTCAAGTACCAGAGAAAGCAAAATTACCCAAAAGAGCTATAGAGTCAATATTAAGGCATTAAAACTGCAATGAAGGCATATTAATGCTTAAAACTTCATTGTTGGCAGTAGAATTGCCACAACGGACATATTTTATAACTCTAAGAATACTTAGGCTTTATGACTGCTTCTTTGTTGAGTGCCTTGCACTTAATGTAGTTTTCCACTTTAAATAAAAAAAACCCTCAAGATCTTTTAAAAAAAAAACAAAAAAAGAAAATTGCTGATTCTAAGCATTCATTTTTAAAATAATGCAGACTGCTGATTCCAATTGTTCAGATACAGAAGAAGGCAAACTTATTTAACTCCATGCTCCCTGAATTCTTATTAGCAGCAACTGGATTTTCTTCGACTCTTGTTTGGTAGGGGTAAGAATACCCAAAAGCATTTCGCAAAGGTTATGAAACAGACAGTGCCCATCTAAAAGCATTGTTAGTATAAGGCCTGTATTTAGAAAAAATTGAAGCCACTGCTGTACACAGTCTGCTTGTTATTGATCTTCAATCATTCTTGTAAAGGGATTTCTCGGCAGCGCATCTGATTTTCTGTTTTACAACTGCCTTTCTGCCACAAATCAGCGGCTTAAACACAAATGGCCAAACTGTCTAAAACATGACGGGGCTTTATACCATCAACAAATAATAATGGAGTCATTTCTTACAAATCCTTTAATTTTGGAGCCCCTTAGAAAACCGTTCCCTGTATATTTTAGGAATGTGCTTTCTTTATTTCTAAGGAATGTGTTCCGTATAAGTGATTTAAATGAGGCAACTCATGGTAAATCCTGGGCTGCTGTACTTTCTCTGAAATGCTGATTTCAAAATAAATAAATTCTATGAAACCACCTTTTTGTGATAAAGAACTCATAAATTGTCCTTTTTACCTCTGAGTCCAGCCATATTATAAAGGGAATATCTTGGTAAGCATCTATCTATCTTAGGGCTTTCTATAACAACCATCGCCAAAGTATTCATAGCACTTCAAGCCATAAGGTAAAAGTCATCTGAGAAACAGGCTGCTTTAGCATTGTCCTAACCAAACTTTCTGTGTGTTCAAAAGCACTAAATTCAGCAAGGCCTTTGCCTAAACAAACTGTGAACTCCAGGGGACATAGTAGTTCCTGGCACAGCTCCACTAACAATGATGAATTTTTTCCAGTTTTATTCTACTTGGTATAATTTAAAACTCAGAGATGGGCAATGTTTGCTTGGTAGATCCTGAGGAATTTGGCACATTAACCCCTGACTTGCAAAATAAATGAGCAAAACCCCAAACTAAACCAAAAAGACTCTGTGCATGTAATACGTAATTCTCCCCCCATTTCCCCTCCCCCTGAATAGTTACATGTGTGACACAGGGCACATCTTTAAAGTCTTATAGGGGGAGGGTCAACCTCATAAATTTCCACTGACTTTGGGGAGTCATGGAACTAAATCTACCTGCCATATTGAAAATGTAGGGGGTTGTACCTGGATGGTAGGAAGACACATCTATGTGTGATACTTCCCCTTAATTTAGACCTAATATCCTCTCAATAACTAATGCAGATTGGAAATATATGCAGTGTATGAAGCAAATGGTATTTTTTCATAAGAAAAATAAAAACATTGTTTTCATGATTGTGGAAGAACCTGCTACATGGTGACAGCTGGGATTTACTGTGGCCAGGATTCACCCTGTCATGAGCGTGTACAGAAATCCCACGTGTTTGCACTCTGAGTTTCCCTGGAGAGTGTCTATCAGAGGGTGAGTGTTTAGGGATGGGAGGGTGAAGTGAGAAGCTTGTCCCATCCTATGGAAATGGCAGTGGGGATTGTCCCACAGACCTCAGGGGGTTCACTGGATGCCAAGTCCAAGTCCTGTGTATCTGTGTTGCTCTCAGTCTTCCCCAGTTTCACTGGAAGCTTGGCCCTGCTCCCATATATTCCCTCACTGGTTGCTAACCTCACACCTCCTCCCCTTCATTAGGGGTGTTTTGCCTTTGTAGAGAAAACTTGCCTATGTTGATGCTGACCCATGCAGCATTAGCTTTGGTGGGGAGTCTCGGCAGACCTATAGAAGGGGTGAAGCTGTAGACATAAATGCCACCCTAATATGACTGTAAAATACACTGAGAGCTTATTTTAAATAAACATTTTAATCAAATACATTTGGGATGGGGTCAGGGGCTTTAATTTCAGTAGCAATCACTAGGGGACATCCAAACGCTACTGATTGTTTTCACAACAGTGTCCAAGAGATTTTTAATGGGTTGCTCTTTGATATGATTTTGTAATTGCTTTGCCCCTCCAGACATGCATTATTATTATATGCTCTTTGTATTGTGGTATAGCACCCATCGGCCCCAGTAGGGGGATCTGAGCCGTCGTTGTGTTTGGCACGGCCCACACATATAATGAAAAGACAGTCCCTGCCCCAAACAGCTAAAAATCAATACTAATTTTAAATAAGAATGTTTTTTTAAAAATTCACAGCTCTAGTATGATGTACGTAGTATGTCATAACATCCAGTGTGTTACTGTATCATGCATGTTGCCTGAGTGGGTCAAAAGTCAATTGCAGCTGTGCCCTACAAAAGTGATACATGCATTGAGTAAATAGTTAATAGAGGAGGTGCCAGCAGATGGCGATGAAGAATATGCAGTGTGTTCCTGGGGTCTGTAGGACCAGTGAAATGTCTTGGTGTGCATCACAAATGGCTTCTTGTGAGTAGCTCTTTATAGGCCACTTCTAACAAGTGATGGTGCTGTTGCCATTTCAGCAAATCTATGTGATTCCTGATCTTCCATCTTCCGTGATTCCAGATTCCTATGGGTGCCATGATTGCTAATCAACCGCATCATGCTGGCAATGAAAGAATCACTATGGCTCTGCACATTGTCTGTCTGGGTAGATAATTCTATGATCCCCATGTAGTCCCTGAGTGCTGGTGCCAGATCTGCAAAGAAGTTTGTTGTTTTAAATAAACAGAGTGCCCCCTATGTTATGTGAAATACTTGTAGGCCGAGTTCCTTCCCGACAAGAAGCATTTGGGGATCTTCTCTCCTTCAGGCTGGAGACAGAAGGAGCTGGTCCGGAGCAGGAAGGTGGATGCTCCTTCCCAAAGACCATTGAGCTGGTGGGAATGGGAGGTGTGGCATCCAGTCTCCAGCTGTGGGTACAGTCTTGGGGATTAAAAAGAGGGTGAAAGAAAACATGACATTCATTTGTGGGAGGAGAATGGGCACGTGCAGGCCTGCTGAGATAACAGCAGCACTTCTCATCTTGCAGTTGTCTGTCTGAACGTGCTTAATTTCCATGGTTCATGTGGCCCCAGTGACTGGGGGAGACAGAAAGACCAACTAAAGCTGTGACACACTAGAGGCAGGTTGCCTGATTCAAAGCCTACTGAAGTGAATAAGAGTCTTTCCATTGACCTCAGTGGGGTCTGGATCAAGCCCTGTAGGAGCTCTGGTACAAGTATGCCTGCCCTTGCATAACTATGAGATTGTCCCTCCCAAGTTTTTGTTTGTCTTTATGTAGTCAGCCAACAAATACCCTGAATGTATCTGCCTGCAGGGCAACTAGTACATGACCCTTCTGGAGTCTCACACACCATGCCCCTGCTCTGCCATATGGCCACGGGCAAACCAGAGTGATGGCATGTGCTAGTTTCTGACATGTCTATTTCTCTATCACCCCTGCCCAAAAATCAGTAGGTGAAGTGAAATAAGCCCTATTTTCTGTCTGGTGCTGCCTCCAAGAATCAGATCACTGGCACGTTCCACCTTCTGTTCTTATCTGAGTTGGTTTAAAAAAAATCAATTTTTTATGCCAGACTTTTGTTTTTTTTTTCCAAAATGAAAAAAACAAAACTGGGAAAAAAATTGATCTTCAAAAAACTGTTTTCAACCAAAAAAAAAATCATTAAAAATGTTGGGTTTTCAAAAATAGATTTTAACCCCCCACCCCCTCAATTTTACCAAAATGTTTAAATCTTCCCTTCTTTTTTTCAGTGAGAGACAATTTCAACCAGCTCTCATCCTTCTGCTTGTCTATGTATCATTAGTCACTGGGAGTTATGAGTGTGCAGCCACTGAAGGATCAGGCATTAAGGTTCAGATGAATTTAGAGTTAAAGAGACCCTAAACGCCTTGCAAAATCTAAACAAGAGGATGCTTAAGCCCCAGAAAACCCTGAGAACAACTTGTCCACCAGGAAAGCAGGTGATACAAAGAGTAAAAGCTCTGCTGACAGGATCTTGGATGCCTTATTTTTGTAAATATGGTTATATTGGATTTGCAGTGGTTTATTTGCTTGTAGCAAAAATATCTTCAACAAAAAATTGACAGTGCTTTGGACTGTGAGGAGGATGGCTTCATTCATGATATGAATTTGATTCAGTGAATTGTGGTGTCACTGATCCACAGAGGATATGAAGCTGTTAGACCCTGTTTAGCTCAAGTTGTTGAAACTCATGCAATCTTTGGTTCAATTTCTGGTATTGGCTAAGATCATGACTGTCACGGTTGTACATCTTCCTTTTCTGTGTGAACATTATTGTAGCAGACTAAGATTAACAGGTGTATTTATACAGTACAGCGACCAGAATTTAAACTTATTTCTAATATAATATAAAAATCTAGAGTGGGTTTAAGATTCTTTGCTATACTTCACTGGTTACATTTTAGCCATACAATACATTTCCCTATCATTCATCCTTCCAAATGGGTTCCCTTTTCTGTATTAAGGAACTTGTGGTTAGATTTGTGCTACAGATAATATGAAAAATCTGTCATATGAATATTTTCATAAAGCAATTCCTTCCTGTAAACATAAATGGTTATTCCATCTCAGAAAGGCCACTTTGCCATGTAAATTTTACCCATGTGCTTGCCATTCTTTTATGCCCAATTTAGCATGTCTCTTTAAAAAATATTGACTTGTAGGTCTCTGTGGCATTTATTTCCTGTGTGGGCTTTATCTCAGAATGTCACTTATATTGAGTGCAGTTGAGAAGGGCTCAAGCTTCGGTGGTGGGATCCAGACTGGGTCTTTGATGCCACAATATAAGCTGCCAAAGAAATATAATTTGATTTCAATCATGTGATGAAACTCAGTTAGTCCAGCTCAGGAATGTACCTCCAAAAGCCACATTAACATTTTTTGCTGGATTCAGAATGATGGAAAAACATGTTTTTGCAAAGCTTTAAAATGTTCACATATATGAAAAAATGTAAAAGAAATGTTGCATTTTTCATGGCAGGACTATGTACTCAAAGTTGGGCAAGTTTGAATTGTTAGAATTTTGAATCAAATATTGACAATAGCACTTTGCTACCTGAGAATGTGTCCAAGTTCCAGCAGTATGGTAGCTCAAAAAAGCCAAGTTTATATAGGTATTATCAAATGCAATCGTCAGTGTGCATGTGGCAAGAAATCAAACATTTATCATAAATTTTCTCAGTGCTACTTGTCTTTTACAAAAAGTGACGGGAATTGAGGAACAATGCAACCTCCACCAATAATTTAATTAAAATAAATCAAATGTATTTCAGATCACTAAAAAGTTTTCCTATAACTGTAGTTCTAATAGAATATGGGTGAAATCCTGGCACTATTGACATCGATCTCACAACTCCGATTAACTTTGATGAGGCAGGATTTAATTTGCTGAGATTATGTTTTTAATGTGGACTAAAAGTTTGGTTTTAGACCCCCACGACAAGGTTATTGCATTGTGAACAGGGGTGCTGTTTAAATATATCTGAAGGGTGGGGCTGGTGTGTCATCTACATCATATGGTATTGTTTCTGCTCAGATGACTGAAACATTTTAAACAACATCTAGTCAATAGTGAATACAAGACCCGCTCAAAAGAAAGGGCAAACATTTTGTGAAAATTTTCTCAACATTAAAAAATATGAATTTTCAAACCATTGAAACATTTCAATCAACTTTTCACCAAAATATTTCAAATTACGAAATTTTTGATCAGTTCTGAGGAGTACCTTTGTTTGCAAAGAAGGGCATTGGTACAAAGAACAACCAGTCCTTAAACGTTTGTGTAAATAAAACCCATGTTTATACAGAATGAAATTGACATTAGTGCAGATATCAAAGAGACAAGGTGGGTGAGGTAATATCTTTTATTGGACCAACTTCTGATGGTGAGCGAGACAAGCTTTCACGCTTACACAGATAGACTATTCAAGGCTAAGTGCTACCTACACCATATTATGTGGACATAAGGGATTCATAAGCTTTGTTTCATGTTCTCTGTGTATATAAATCTCCCCACTGTATTTTCCACTGAATGCATCCGATGAAGTGAGCTGTAGCTCACGAAAGCTTATGCTCAGATAAATGTGTTAGTTTTTAAGGTGCCACAAGTCCTCCTTTTCTTTTTGCGGATTCAGAATAACACGGCTGCTATTCTGAAACCAGTCAAGCTTTGTGCTGTCCATCTGCTCAGAGATGAATTTTGACCAGAGTGGATAAAAAGTGGACAATAAGGGAATCAAGCTGTTTGGTGCTAGAATGAATGTTCATTTTGCAGCAGTCTGCTAACTCAAGTCATTTTATTTAATTCTCTCTCAGACATGAAGTTGCTGTAACAACAGATATATTTTTTAAAATATACTAGCCTGTCCTTTGCTCTAGGGAGAAACTGTTTCCTTTCTGTGTGAAGGATGAGTACCCTATGGTGAGACCAAAATTTACATTATTCTGGCTAACTGTAGTGCAAGGGGTGACTTCAGGCAAGTCGCTTCACCCCTCTGTACCTCCGTTTCCTCGTTCTTAAAATGGGAATAATGTCCTGACTTTTTTTTTGTAAAGTGCTTTGCGATTTATGGAAGAAAAGAGCTGAGGTATTATTAATTTGGGTGGAAATGTTATATGAAGTTACTACATTTAATTGGCATGCCCAAGTATCTCTCTTTTGCAATCTGCAAATGTCTCAGTTATACCCATTCTTGTAAACTTGCACTGTGCATATGTGCACCTTGTTTTCTTTTTGAATAAACTATCAAATCCACAGTGCCTTCGCTGCCTAATGAAACTGAACATATTTAGGACATATGTGAGCTATTTCTTTGTGAAAAGAGCCATTTGTGGTTAACGAAAAAAGTATTTATGGTTTTCCTGCTAATTTATGGGGTGGCTTCAGTTTTCTTTATAAGAGAATGAAAAAAAGGTAGCACTGGAATTAGAGGCGTATTATGGAAGTGTGGGCTTTTGCTGTATGTTGACATTTTTGGATAATCAAAATAACCTATCTCCATACAGAAAGAAAAATGTAATTAATAATTTGCTTTTCTGTAATGTACATTAACCAAAAACAGATGTTTGTTTAAGGTATTACACTTCTTTACTGCATAAATCATTAAAAATGTGACACCAGTCCCACTTGATGTCAGAAATTTGCCGTTGATTTCAATACGGCCAAAATTTGCCCCTCTATGTCCAAACCTGAAAAGCATCCTCAATTCCAACTGACATCAGTACTAGCTCAGTGGTTAGTACCTCACAGGATAGAACTCTAACAACAGCACAATTCACACCACAACTGTAGTTAGCGTTTTGCTATAGCTCCCTGCTCCACTAACCCCCATCTGAATTTATTACCTGGCCTTTTAAGCTTGTAGAGAAATTTTTCACGGGAGAGTCAGTGTAGGTGTATTCTTTAACCAAATAACTCACTTACATACAGATTGATGAAGAAAAAGGTCTGAGATGCTTTGATTAGCTGATTTATGAAAACACTATTTAAAAAAATTTTTTTTTGCTATGTACTGTTCTGTAATGTGAGCTAATGCTCTCCAAAATTTGG
This sequence comes from Natator depressus, assembly GCF_965152275.1. NCBI lineage: Eukaryota > Metazoa > Chordata > Testudines > Cheloniidae > Natator > Natator depressus. The sequence goes on from NC_134244.1 coordinate 57,137,742, forward strand.
ATTACTCTATCTATCCAAGTTCTTAGAACCAGCCAGGTTATTTTATTGAAACCTTTGGTTTATGTTTTAGGGTGCTCTATTATACACTCATTTTGCAACAGAAATATTTTAAGTATTTTTGCATCTAAATATGTGTGGGAAACATGGGATATCGTTTATTAGGTCAAACAGAAAAATGAAATGATAGACCATACTTGCCCCTTCAGAGATCTTATATGACTACCTATCAGGTTAAATATCTGCTTTATAAATTGTAAAACATACACATGTTTCTGTGACTCTAACAATTCCAAAAAGAGCCATTATAACCTAATGGGTATTATAACCTATTGTGATATTAAGTGAACAAATTAATTACTAAATTCACATAAAAAGGATAAATACCAAACAAGTTCTAAATAAGAAATGTACAAAATATAGAGTTAGCCAAACAGAATAATTAGGCTTTCAGGTGAATAATGTCCATACACAACAATATACGATAAACAGGGGCAGAATACACAATTTTAATTTTACACACACACACACACACACACACACACACACTTGTTTTACTGATTCAAGCTAATACTAAACATAGTCAAACTTAAAATATGTAAGTGTGGGAAGACAAAAAAAATATTCAGAATAATGATTTGGGTTTTGAATACATTTGTGTGTGTGTGCAGGCATGCATGTACCTGGGGGGCTCTCTCAGATGTGATAAATACCAGGGGAAATGACTTCATTTCTAATGAATGAGTATTTTGGATAGTTGACGTCTGAATAAAATTGATTTGTCTATATATGACCACCTGAATCACTGAAATTACTTTAAAGGAGCTTTCCCTAGTTTCTTGGATACTGTAAGTACTGTGCCTTCATAGACATTATTTAGGAAGCATGGTTTAAAAAGAAAACATTAAAAGAGCAGAAATCTGTAGATAAAAAATTCATGGTTAAATAACATTAATACTGTGTTACAAACCATGAAATTCAAAGGGAAAGCGAACACTATAGCACATTGCAACATTGTGGGGAAAAAATTGGTGCCAATCAACACAGAATTTTAGCCTTAAAACTCTGAATTTCCTGGCTCTAGTAGGTGTATGCCACTATATTAAGGTTGGTGCAGAGATATGTTCCTAAGCACTCATTTGACTGACAGTCTGACAAATGTCAGCGTGCTAAATTTTAATATGATGTGAATATAATTTTTGATCCAAAGATGAGTTCCATTCTTCTAAACTTCAAATTCCTGCTCATCTGTAACTATGGCCTATCGAAAATGTTGATCCCAATAGCTTGAGACACAGGTGTTTGGCTGCTTTATGCAAAGAAGAGTATTTCTTCTCAGGAAATACAGATATTTTTTCATGCTGTTTATTAATTCAGTTAATGTCAGAGGACTAAATCAGACTTTACTGACAACTGTTTCATCCTTACAGAGAGCATGTACTGAGTGCAATAAAAATGTATGTGGAAGTTTTATTTGCTGTAACCTCAGTGGTAGGGGAAGTGTCTTTTTTTATTTGTTTGCTTCTAACTGATAATCAGACTTTTGCCTTTCCTTATCTTTTGCTTTTAAAAATCCCTTTGGTGACATTTTCTAATAGTAAGCTATTTTACTTCAATTTTCACTATCAAGGCATCTTTACTGTTTGGCTACCAGCCAGTCTTTCATTATTACCTGAATTGATAGCCTGGCTCGGCCATCCTTTGAAATACATTGTATTTGGCAAGAACTTTAGGGGGCACTCATGAGCCACCATCGTCTTCCATTCTGTTGGTTACTCTTGCAGTTGCATTCTTCAGTGTGTTACTGTATATAAAGGCGTTTTACATAGAGCGAGAAAGCTTCATGATTTACTTTTTAAAGAAATTTCTACACGTATCTGAGAAAAATACTTATTCACTTGTATGCAACATTTTCTTTGAACAGCATGTGAAAATTTAGGCTGTTAACAAAGCTGAAGGATTCATTTCTCTATTGAATACATGTCTGGATTTTTCAAAGCCGTAAAAATGGGGGAGTTCCCAGCATTTCTGGAAAATCAGGCCCCTTTAACATGCCCTTAAGTTAAACATTCCAAATTGAGGCCCTAGTCACTTTTGAAAATTTAGGCCCATATATTTCTATTTAAAACCTGGGGACCGATGAAGTCAATAGCGAGATTCCCTTTGCCACAATCCTGCGGGCACTTAACAACTCAGGTTGACAAAGTTACTAAGGTGCTTTAAGTATTTGCAGGTTCAATTTCTAAGCGCAGGACTGGGCCCCAAGGTTTTCAGGTAGTGCTAGAATTCATGAGTTAGATGACGAAACAAAGCTTGAAAATAATAATTATCCTTAGGCTGCACCTAAACAGAATTTTTCTTAGCAGGGTTATCTTAAGGTCGATTTTGGCCCAAAATATGGATTTTGTACCAAAAAAAGAGTTTTACTAACCTTAGAAATGTCTCAATTAAATTTTTTTTAAATGATAGTGAAAACAACCTTTTGTTTCAGAAATATTTTTTTTCTTACAACATTAGCGCCCCAGATGGAACAGCATTGGGCTGCTGCGAAGGTCATGTAGTAACCCTGCCCTCAGCACCGGCACCTGCTGCAGTTTTGAGTTCGCGAGGTGCTATGAAGTGCTGTGATGCAACAGCATGGAATGCTGTCCTGGGATGGGAATAGCCAGGGGGAGAGTAGCCCAAGCTAGGGAAGGGGCTCAGATGACATCAGAAGGCAAGACAAGGAGAAGAATCTAGATGCTGTGTTAGTGGATGAACCAGAGCTGGGGTAGGAGGTGAGGTTGTAAGAGAAGAATAGGAGTGTAAAAGTAGGGGATTGGGAAGAGAGAAGAAGGAAAGAGAAGGAAAATAGAAATGGTTCCAGGTCAGAAGAAGCAGAAAGAATAGAACTGAAAGAATAGTGGGCAGACACTATTAGAGAGGCATGTAGTGGGAGATAAAATCTACAGATGTAGTGGAGAGTATCAAGGGAAAAAATCTGAAAGGAAATGTAATTGGTGAAAAAAGGAACTGATCAAAAAGCTGCATTAGATGAAAACAGGTCCTGAAAACAGCAAACAAGAAGCCCAACTGCAAAAGGACCTGAAGTATATGAGCAGAGAGTAGAGGTGAAAGTAAGCTGTTGCGGTTTGGTACAGCGTACCGGTAAGAAAGCGTACCGGCGCACCGCTGATGGGTGGGGGGCAAAAGGGGCAGCTGCCCCAGGGCCCAGCGATTTAAAAGAGCCCGGAGCTCCCAGCAGTGGCCGGAGCGCCTGGCCCTTTAAATTGTCACCGGAGCCCCGGGGCTCCCGGCTGCTGCTACACCAGGGCTCCGGTGATGATTTAAAAGGGCCCAGAAGCCCGGGGCCCTTTAAATTGCCGTCAGAGCCCCAGGTGGTGCAGGCTGGGTAGCACTGAAGGGTTGGCTGGGGGAGTCTGGCCCCAGCCCTGCCCCTTCCACCCAAGGCCCTGCCCCTTCTGGGGACCCAGAGCTGCCTCCCGCCCCCCCCCCCCCCGCCAACCCCACACCTTGCCCAGGACCCTAGCCACCCTGCATACTGGTGAGTCTGTTAAGTTACTTTCACCCCTGGCAGAGAGAATGACTGTTTGAACATCAGTTGAAGGAATACAGTTCATAGGTATCTAATGGAAAAGTGAGGGCCACTAGGTGAAGAAATCCTGCTCATGGATAAACTCAGTGAAAAGGAGTACAGCCACAGGAATGTTGAATGTAAGGAGCACCACAAGCCAAAGAGAACCAAAGGATAGGACAGCAAGAGTGGAGTTGGCCTTACAACCAAGGAGAGGAAAAGCTGATTTTTCTCCGAAGTGACGCAATATACCATTGAGTCATTTATTTTCTTCTTGTTAATAACAATGCATTTAGTGGTAACTGCCCACAGAGTAGTGTGAACAAGCTGGCCAAGGTTAATGAGGTGGTAACTTTAGTTAGTTTAGTATAACTATACCATACTATAACTATACTACCTATATTATAGTTAGTAGTTAGTATAGTTAAGAGTCTGTAGTATTTATGCTCCTGCTACAATTTTTGGGTTCTCTCCTACAAAGTTCTAAAAATTTAACATTATCTCTTTAGTCTTGGTTTGCCTCTGCTTCTTCTCCCAGTTAGCGTGGCCTGGGTCACTGCTGTAGCAGCAACAGAGAGCTAGGCCCTTCACAGACGAAGATAAGTCCTTCCCTCCAGCAGCTCCCACTTCAAGTGGGCTTCACCTACCCTATTCTGCTCAGTAAACTCAGCAGTGAAAGAGTTCATGTGGACATTTGAAGTATCATCACTGGGCATTAGAGTTAACACCCTAATAAGATTAATGGGGGACAGGGGAGTTCACATCTCTCCAAGCCATTGTTTCAGGCTGTGAAGAGGCTCAAGGAAACAACACTATATTTGTTACATTTGGGTCATATTTGGAAGGTTTACTTTGCAACCACCACAGCTAGTCATGTGTTCATTGAAACACAAAGCTATTTACACTGTAACAAATTAAAATATGTATTGCATAGATCCCAGGCTAATAGAAGCTTCCCCACCTCACACGACTGTGTTGTGAGGATAAACTTATTAATGTTTGCAATAGAACTTTCTCAATCACTGATTCAAGGGTTTGATATGATTCAGTTCTCTGTTCATCAGTATTTATATTTCTTTTCAGGAAAGCAGTAAGGTGAGAAGACCTTTATTGCTAGATCACATCAAAGACAAAATTACCACTTCCTCACTTTTACTTTATCATTTGAAGGACACGCAGTACATTGTAGCTGATATAGTGAGTGTCTCTTCTTGTTGCACATCAATAGCTTTCAAAGATATTGGAACACCAATAATTATTTTTCAAATCGTTTATGCAAGCCCCTTGTAAGAGCTGCATTTTTTATTCCTGGTGGCGAACACGTACTTGAAGGTTCTTGAACCATTATGTTATTTCAGTGGTGGGTGAATAAGGTGCTTAATGCTTCGTCTTCAGTAAAAGGAGGAAGGGATAACTGAAATACAAGGAGATATATTAATTGTTGCGTCTAATATTTTATGGAGAGGAAAATATTCCTTTACAACCCAGCTGGCTGTTTTTAAGAGGTACTCAAAAACCATCAGGAATGTATTTCCAATAACAAGTTCCACCAGTAGATAATAAAAAATCATGGATTACTCTGTGTGCCTAAGAAGCTAAAGGAAAAATCTTTAAAATACAACCGTCTTCTTTCAGGACTTTGTCTTTACAGTTATTCATTTATTATGTACTGTAGTCAAGCTTAACAAGGCTCTGAGACATAAGACAACGGTAATAACAAATATAGACACAAAAGCAGAGCTTGAATTGCGAAAAGGAGAGTGGTATTCTCAGCTCCACCCACAATTCAGTGCCTACTTGAGAGACTAACATGAGACGCTACTCATGCTAGGTGTTCACTGTAAGTGTGCTCCTCTGGTCTCCCCTCAGTGAAGTTTGGACACACCCAAAGCTAGGGCTGGATTAAGGCAGGAGTATGAGCACGAAGACATGTGACTGGTTAAGGAGAACATTCCATTTCTATTAAGCAAAACTGGCTCCTTATTAGAGCAACTATTGCTGGAGCTGCTCCTCCTGCACCTTAGCATTCCTAACCATCTGCACAGAGTAACTTTCTGGTGCCTCCTTCAGACTCTTCCCTTCTGCAGTGCAGGCTCCGCTCTCCAGTTTCCATGCAGGTTGGTGCAGTGAGGGGATCAGAACCTCAACTTTCATTTAACAAAAAATGTTTCTACTCCCTCCTGCTTGCAAAGAAAAACTCTGAAAATGTGAACTGAATGGAAGTGATGCAGTGACATCTGCAGCCACCAGCTAGAGGAGGAGCGACAGCCACTAGAGCAGAGGAAGAAGCCACTTGTTCTCAGATCCAGTCTAGTTTGCCACTGCTCCAAGGACCCAGGCTGGTCAGAGTGGGCTTGGACGCCCACTGGGCTCTGCAGGCTTGGCTCTCCCTGCATGCCCACCAGGATCTTCCTCTGTAGGTGGGTCTTAGATGTCTTCCATCACCCTTCTCCATTGTAACCTATTGGGTGTGGTGCATGAGACCTGAGTGAAAAAAATTAGATGATCATAATGGTCCCTTCTGGCTTTAAGATTTACGAATGTTAGTATATCCAATAAACACAGTTGTGCTGGTGTAATTAACTAAAAGTGATTCTGACTATTAGATGACCTAGTAGGAAATTTGCATGCAACAGTCACAGTAAATGTGCAAATGCAGTTTTGGTCAGACTGATAGGCAAGTAAATTGCTTACTTGATTATTAGTCGTTTCCAGAATGATGGTTTTATTTACAGGATGGGTAAATGCCAGTGGATTCAACACATCCATCTATTCAACAAGACTATGTACATACATTATTTGAGGCTATTTTTTTAAAAATAAACCAGATGGAGAACAGGTCACAGAATGTGCTTGTTACTGCTAGGCAACAAAATGGTGTCAAGATCCTTAGATGACATAGGGAATATTGTTAATAATTCTATTGATAGCACATTTTCTATAGTAGGATAGAGACCATGTGCAATCTCTTATCCTCCGTCCAGAATACACAGAGCACACAGACGCTAAAACATGTAGATATCATGCTAAGACGTGTGGTAATACACCATCAAGGCTCAACCCGTAGACTAGCGATACAAGGCCTAAACAGCAACTTCTCAGCTACAGAGCTGGTTGAAAATTCCTTCAGAAAATGCCACTCCAACCACCATTCTTAATGGAATCATATTGATTTCAACAAGCTTTCATTTTGATAGCATCAGAGTGTCCTGTTTCAGCATTTACGGAATGAAAATGTTTCACTTTGAAATTTATTTTACCTAAATATATAGGTAAAAATAAAAAGGGTCAAAATCAAAATGAAACATTTCTAGTTCATCTCAAATGTTTCAATTGACCTGGAACAAAAGATGTTTCACAATTTAGTTTAATGAAATATTTCAAAACTGTAGCTTTTTGTCACAAATTTGGGACTCCCCCCCAATTCTCAGTGTTTTTCATGGGATGGGAAATCCATTTGCCAACCAGTTCTAGTTGGCAGTTTTGGGAAGATCTTGAAAAGGGCTGAGGCCTGGCCAGGAGAAAGAGGGAGGATAGGACACCATGTTGCACTCTGCCATCTGAATTTTTTCTGAAATAAGCAGCCCAAATTTTGCTCATAGTGCATGCTCCATTGTTAGGCTAAAACGGACGAGCAATGTACACAGAAAGTATAAAAGTGGCATTGATCATTTCTGTCAGTTATTTAATGAAGTTTATTTTAGGTTCAGACTTTTTTCCTTTAAGTCTTTAGCGTGGTCAGAATGGTCAGAGTGGACAACTGAGAATCAGGGTGCCTGGGGTGTTCTGAGGTTAAAACAAATAGTATTGGTAAAGTGCTCCAAAAGTCTCCCTGGGAAGCTGTGCTGTTATCTCTTGCTTTGCCATCAGAACGAATGGCACCGCTAACTTCTATGTGAGGTTTTTGTTTTCACTCAAGTGCTACACTTGACCCATCAGTGGAATGCTGGGTCTATACTCAGATATGCATATGGATGCTCCAATGTTCAGCTATTGCAAGGTTTTCTGAACTGCCTCGGTCCATCTGTTGGAGACCCCAGGGCATGGCCATTAGTTAAGTTGAGGGGATGGAAGGCCATAAGGGTCGAGGAGGTCTCCCTGCTGAAGGCCTAAGGGCTTCTTCTCAACCCCCCTTAATAGAATTCAGGCCTGGCTGGTTTGAGTAAGCTCTTTTGCTCTTAAAACAATGTTGCAGTTGTAGATAATGCCTTATAGTGTAAGGTTTGGTGACGCCAAGTTAAAGATAACAGGAGAGAGAGCTACAAGGCCAGACAGAATGTGCTGGTTGTTTAAGTTGCTAGGAATGCTTGTTAGAGGTTGCAGGAAATAAATATTGTTGTAACCCATATAAGGAAGGCAGAGAATTTGTGCAAACTTTTAATTGGCTGATGTGTAGTGCAGTAGCATTAAGGAATATAAAAGTGTGTGTAATGACCTGCTCTGGTGTGCAGGATTTGGGATTCTATTCTCCCTGTACCTTGTTTGCAGCTGCAAATAAACTTTTCTGCTTCTCCACCCCGTTGTGATTATTGAGTGACACACACCAGGTAACGAACCCCCTGCTGTTGTTCGCCTCTGGCACTGGGTGCCGGCAACACATCTGTAATTTGAATGAAAATAAATATAAACCACTACAGATTAACCCTTGCTCTTTGCATGAAGCTTGGTAAATGGCAATAAATCTTGGGTACAACGTGAGACAAAGAGCTTAGTTTCTATTGTACCTCAGCAGGATAAACACACTTTCCTCTGTGAAGGGAAAAAAATGCCAGCGTTGGGTTCGTTATTGTTTCAGGAACATAAAAACTCTATTTCTGGAGATAGCTGCTGTGTGTTTGATCATACCATATTGATTGTGATGAACAAAGTTAAAAGGTTATGCTGCAGTCACATGGCCAAAGCCTGATACCTGTATTCTACCTATGGTGCGAATATGCCTCCCATGTGCGCAGTATTTAAGCAATCGGTAAGATCATAAAATAGGACAGAGCAGGAACTGAGGCACAAAGTGCTCAAGATCACATAGCAAGTCTGTGCCAGAGAAGGCAACTGAATCCCAGGTTAGTTCCCCAACCACTGGACCATTCTTCCCTAACAATGAATAGCAGTTTGCTCCACAACTAACTCCAGGGAGGACACTGGGCCTACTTATGGGGTAAGACGCTATTAAACTGGAGTGAGGCTATAACCCTCTGGTCCATAATTAGCCATTTGTGCTCTGCCGTATCCACAAACCAGCCCATCTGCCTGTAAAAATAATAGGCTGGTTTACTTGCTAAAAGTAGAAAGCCTTTGTATTGAAATACATGTGCCCCAAACATAAATAAGTACGTTTAAACAAACACTGAAGGAAGGTTAAATTTGGACATCTGTAAATTAGATGTTAGATTAAATTGGTAAAATAGTGACGAGCATAAACAAATAGATGAAGAGGCTGTGATTAATGAAAATCTATTAGCCATGTAAGAGGGGTCTTTTGCAACTTGAAAGATAAAAACATGGGGGCAGATCCAAGCCATACCGCTCTCGAACGGGATCCCAGGTGGGGAACAAAATTGGCTAAAGTTAGTTTGGAGCTCTCTTTTTCCTGGGGTTTGCTTGGGGTGGGGGGAGGATTTTGCTCCAATACAAGTTACAGCAGCCTCAGGGCTGCTTTAATTTACACTGCTGCATTCTGCACCAGCATGTCCCCTATGTGGGTAAGGAAGTTGAACGGGTGTGAAAAAGTGCCAGCTAGCTAGTATTGCTTTATGGTACCCCAGTGATGCCCTTATGCCAATGGGATTTACAATCTGCTTTCACCCTTTTTGCCCCCAAATCATAGAATCATAGAATCATAGAATATCAGGGTTGGAAGGGACCCCAGAAGGTCATCTAGTCCAACCCCCTGCTCGAAGCAGGACCAATTCCCAGTTAAATCATCCCAGCCAGGGCTTTGTCAAGCCTGACCTTAAAAACCTCTAAGGAAGGAGATTCTACCACCTCCCTAGGTAACGCATTCCAGTGTTTCACCACCCTCTTAGTGAAAAAGTTTTTCTTAATATCCAATCTAAACCTCCCCCATTGCAACTTGAGACCATTACTCCTCGTTCTGTCATCTGCTACCATTGAGAACAGTCTAGAGCCATCCTCTTTGGAACCCCCTTTCAGGTAGTTGAAAGCAGCTATCAAATCCCCCCTCATTCTTCTCTTCTGCAGACTAAACAATCCCAGCTCCCTCAGCCTCTCCTCATAAGTCATGTGCTCTAGACCCCTAATCATTTTTGTTGCCCTTCGCTGGACTCTCTCCAATTTATCCACATCCTTCTTGTAGTGTGGGGCCCAAAACTGGACACAGTACTCCAGATGAGGCCTCACCAGTGTCGAATAGAGGGGAACGATCACGTCCCTCGATCTGCTCGCTATGCCCCTACTTATACATCCCAAAATGCCATTGGCCTTCTTGGCAACAAGGGCACACTGTTGACTCATATCCAGCTTCTCGTCCACTGTCACCCCTAGGTCCTTTTCCGCAGAACTGCTGCCTAGCCATTCGGTCCCTAGTCTGTAGCGGTGCATTGGATTCTTCCATCCTAAGTGCAGGACCCTGCACTTATCCTTATTGAACCTCATCATATTTCTTTTGGCCCAATCCTCCAATTTGTCTAGGTCCTTCTGTATCCTATCCCTCCCCTCCAGCGTATCTACCACTCCTCCCAGTTTAGTATCATCTGCAAATTTGCTGAGAGTGCAATCCACACCATCCTCCAGATCATTTATGAAGATATTGAACAAAACCGGCCCCAGGACCGACCCCTGGGGCACTCCACTTGACACCGGCTGCCAACTAGACATGGAGCCATTTATCACTACCCGTTGAGCCCGACAATCTAGCCAGCTTTCTACCCACCTTATAGTGCATTCATCTAGCCCATACTTCCTTAACTTGCTGACAAGAATACTGTGGGAGACAGATCTTATGATCTGGACCACAGAGTGCCACTGGTGAGTCACTATTATTCTAAATTTGACATGAACCTTTCATTAGCGAGACCCTGGCACAGGGAATGGCAATAATCTCTGAAGGGCTGGCTTTGGACTCTCAAGGACCTTGTAGCAACAGTAGTAGACAAATACATAATTGTTAAACAAATGTTAAATTAAAAAAAGAATCTAAACCCTTAACCCTCAAACTTCAAGGAGCACACAATACAGGTACGCTTTACTCTCTTATAACCTGGGCTGTCTGGCTGCCAGGAAGGTCTCTTGGCATCATTTTGCACAACCTGAGGGCTGCTCTAAAGTATACTGGCTACCGATGGCCCCAAGGAGCTGACGTGACAACTAAGGATCAGTGAGACATAGTGAAGCCTTGGTTACATCCCGTTGCCCTCTGACAGTCATTCCCTTGCTCTGGTGGCTCACCCTTCACTGGTGTAATCCTCCCAGGGCCAGTTATGCCAAATCTGTGATCTAATTCTGCAAGCAGTATGACACAAAGTGACTGTACCACACCCCAGGATCCGGAGCAATAATTACTGACTCTTTGTAACTACACTTGGATTCCCCCCCCCTTTTAGCTATAATAAGATTTCTTAGTCTTAATATGTTGAATTAAACACCTACCTTGGGAGGGGAGGAAAATTGTAAGCTTTATTTGGTTTCCTATACAAGTGAGCAATTTGCTGTGTACTGTAATTTGTCTGCATGCTGGCCTTTTTTTGGTACACATGTAATTTTACTTTGGTGAATGACACACATTACTGATAGCCTGGCTTGCTGACCAGTCCAGAGAAGGAGACACAGAGAGGCTGTTAGATATTTGCCAAGAAACTTTGTCAGCAACCACAAGAGCAGTGACGAGGCCAAAGAAAATAAAGCTGGAGAAGTGGGTTAAGTAGGGACTGTTACTTATGAGAGGTTAATACAGACAAGCGACAGCTGGTGAAAACTGAATAAGAAGAGAAGGTGGGATGCAAGTGCAGATCACAGTTATAACAGCAACTCAAAAGGAGGATAGGACAGGAAAACCGGAAACAGGGGAAAAAGGTGAATGCAAGCAAGAACTCTGGAAGAAGTGAGGGATCATTGGGGTTACAAAGACCATGGTAGTGGAGCTAGTCAATAGTACCAGTAGAAGAGAGTCGAAGGGAAAATATTCCGAGTATCTGGTATCAATGGTTTCACAATTTTCTGAAAATCATTGGACACTACTTGATAGGGGTCTGGCCCAAAGCTCATTCAAATCAATGCCTTCCCCTGACCTGACTGGGCCCTGGATCTGGCCCTCTGAGCATAAAGCTGTTATGTCGGCAGTGAGCTGTAGCTCACAAAAGCTTATGCTCAAATAAATTGGTTAGTCTCTAAGGTGCCACAAGTACTCATTTTCTTCATGTCGGCAGAAGGTGGCTTATCTTTGGGAAATTGGAAGAATCCCACGGCACTTCAGTAGCACATCTGGAATTAGAAGCCAGGAGTCATGGTCCTAGTCCCTAACACTATAAACACTTCCTCCAAAAACAAAACAAAAAATTCTGCAATGTGTCTAACCAGAAGAGTTGCATATTGGAAGAGTCTGGCCACATGCTGGAGGATGACTGATTTTATGGGCGTTTCTATGACACTCATCACTTTTGGAGCTGAGCACCTCACCTTTCTTTGATTAAATTATCTTCACAGCTCTTTTCTCCATTCCCATGGTGGTGAGAAAGTTCCAATCCCAGGTTGGGACCTAGGAGACAGAGATCGAAACTTGCCCAACATCACACAGCAAGTCTGGGGCAGAGCCAGCAATGACCCCAGATCTCCTTAACCATAGACTATCCTTCCACTCTCACTGGAGCATTTCCAACATTTGTTGAAACCCTCCCCCACGCCCATCCCCGAGCTATGGGCTATTAATGCCCTTTCTAACTGAAAGTCAGTCAGCACCGGGAAGTATTCATTGTTGAATTAATAAATCACATGTCTAAGGGAGAGCTTTACATTTTTTGTACAGAATACGCATTTGGCCCAAATGCATATCATCCCTGGAAATATTGAGATGGCAATAGGAGATAGCCTGGCAAGAGAAGAATTAGTTTACAAGAATGAGCAGTAGTAGGAAGGTTAGTAAATGCATTAGTATCTTTGAAAAGAGTTAGGGTAAAGAGGAGAAGTAAAGACTAGCTCTCCATATACGTAGATCTAAATGTGGACAACTGATTGAAAATCGAGGGCACAAGGAAAAAAAATGAATGTTTAAAAGAATTTTTTTAATAGAAATAGTATTTTCTATCACTGCCATTTCCTGACTCAACGTTATTGGAAATAATCTGAGGCAAAAAAAAAAAAATCACACAAACTCGGCTTTTTGTGGGATGAAGATAAACCTGATCTCAATGGAGACTATGAACTCTCCAGGGCAGGCACTGTCTCCTATTGTGCTAGGTGCTGTACCCAAAGTGAGGCCCCCATCTGCCTGCGGCCTGCTGGCACCATGGCCACAATGACAAATACGCCCTGTCTGTAACACAGGACAGGTGCTGGGTGGCGGGAGAGAGAAATGGCTGTTCCATAGTCAGCCTGCCAGGGAATTCATTGTTTTTATCCAAGAACCAGAGAAGCAACTGGCACTGGGAAAAGACCTTATGGCACACAATAATATTTGGAAAACATTTTTTAAAAACCCCCTGGAATAGAGGAATAAACACCAAGGCTTTCATTTAATAAGCTCTGCTAAATGATCAATAGATTGGCTTCAGATTTCCAAACATTGCTATGTAACATCAGAGAAGTTTTTCCTGATTAAAAAAAATCAAATACATTAAGGGCTCATATTCAAATGACAGGCAGTGCAGTGAGGCATTAGTATTCTATTTAACAATGTATTTTAACATAATTGTTAATGAGAAATAAAAAGGAGCACTTCACTTATACTTAGAAATAGCAATGCTCTTTGTACAGAGGGTCATCATTATTATTCATAATCGTGTATATAACAGTAGTGCCTAAGGACCAGCTAAGAACACGACCACTTTGTGCTAAGCACTGTTACAATCTGTGTAGGGATCAAACAGTCCCTGCCCCAGAAATCTTACAATCTAATAGCTAAGACGGACATAAGACGAAGGGAAATGGATATAAGACACAACCAGACGGAACAATGTGATAGTGGCAAATGTGATGTTAGTTGCACATTTGGGTTGTGTGTGTATACGGGGGTGGCTATTGAATTTTTTAGAGTTATTGTTAAGTATATAGCGCCAACATTCTGCTCGGTGGCCTTACAGATACTAAATAAGACAGGTCCCTGCCCTGAAGTGTGTACAATCCTGCAAACACTTACTGCTGACCAGAGTGCTTACTACTGGGAGTAGTCTCCCTTGGTATGTCAACAATGGAATAAAAGACCTGCGACATGGCTGGTCTGGGTCAGGCTTTCAGGGCTCGGGCTGCGGGGGTAACTATTGCTGTGTATACATTTGGGCTCAGAGCCCGGGCATTCCAAGCCTCCCCCTTTGCGGGGTCCTAGAGCTTGAGCTCCAGTCTGAGCCCGAAGATCTATGCAGCAATTTTACAGCCTCACAGCCCACGTCAGCTGACCCAGATCAGCTGCGGGTGTTTAACTTCTGTGTAGATGTACCCCATGAGTTCAGTGGACTGCTCATAGTAGTAAGCACCACACACTCAATACTAAGTGTTTGCAGGATCAGGTCCCAAATTAATACTTGTATCAGACTAAAGTGGCTGCTTTGCGAATATTCAAGTCCCCCTTTCAACATTACTACTTTACTTTAGGCACGTCTTTTGATTAGTTTGTGTTTAATGGGAATTCATCTGCCCCACTCCTAGTTGTGAAGGGTGGCCCCTTCAGCGCCAAAAGTATGGTTATTACAGGGAGAGGGTGTGGTATCTTCCCCTACTCATATGCAAAACTGGTGATGGAAGTGAATAGCACAGGCTGGAAGTGGGAAGGATGGAAGTGTGCGGCGCACCATGAGCGAGCACTAGGGGCAATATTACGGCCCACACTCTCTTGAAAACCCTGGTCAGTGCTGTTATCATGATACTCCCCTGGGTAATAAACACAAGCTAAAGGTTATTCTATTATATTGGAAGTGGTTTCCTTGTCTGGGCACACACTGTAAGTATGGGTGCTCCCTTTGTGTATGTGGTCCAAACTGAAGGCTCTATTTTTAATATGATCAATTATTCCATAAGCAATGGCTGTATGAGCTATCTCACTATTTTCAATACCATCAATTTTTCCTTTGAAGCTAAAGTTTGCTCCCTTCCGTACAGCCATAACTGTGGCTGCCATTCTTTGAGAGCCACTCATATAGCTGTTATCATCCGTGAAGTGTGCTTAACCTCCACTGAACAGGGGAACAAGAGATCCAAGCCCACTCTTGAACAAAGGTTTCCTGTGCTGTAGCTCATGATGCTGCAACCAGGCCACTAGGACAGTGCAAATTATTCTGTGTTTGGGTTTCATTTAATTAGTAAAAACCAAGGCATTAGGGCTTTTTACACTGTTGCATTAGGGTTTGCTAAACTGAGATCCACAGTAATACAGGTGTATCAATATTTAAGAAGACATAGTACAAATCTCACTGCCAGCTAGTGAAAAAGTTCTGTTAGTGACATGAGGAATCCTCAAATCAGATTTGATTTAGCACGTGGATTCTGTTGGAATGAAAGGTTATGACTCAATTGAATCTTATTGCAAATGTATTTGAAGCAAATTTCTCTATCTTTTTTTTAATTTTGAGCATTAATTTCCAAATGAATACATTTTTCCATATTACACAAGCATGTTTTTTTACAACTGTTAAACATGCATTGTGCACATTTGCGATTTACTACACTATCCAACCAAACCAAATATTTTCAGTCTGGCAGGAATCAGGTACAAGTCAAGGGCGGTTGTTGCACTGCTCCATGAGCAGTTTGGTCAAGAGACTGACTTAGGCAACTGCTCCAACTGGTACATTGGAGGGTGGGGGAAGCCAAGGTGCCACCCGTTCCCACTCTCATCTGTCTACCTGTAGGGGGGTCTGGCCCTGTGGATCGATGGAGTTTGCTTTCCTTCCTGTGATGAGAGCAGTAGTAGGTGTAATTGGAGCAAGGTAGGAAGTGGGCACCTTGAGGTGCTGTGTAGCATGGGCCACACAAATGCACAGCCAGTCTGAATAATGAATATTTAAACAGTTGTACCAACAATGCATGGAAAACCCTATCAGTCTGGGAGGTAACAATCAAAATGGTAGAAGAGAACCAAACACTAACTACAAATTCCTCTATGTGCTGTTGATGAAAAGTAGCCCACCATAGGGGGCCCAAAGTGTGTGTGTGTGTGTGTAGATGGAGCAGCCATTCAGGGACTCTCCAACTATGTAAGGTACCACTATGCCCTCCCCGCACTACTGTATTATGTAAGCACCTCACAATCTTTAACACATTTATGCTCAAAACACACCTGTGAGGTAGGGAAATACTATCAGCCCTGTTTTACTGATTGGCAACAGAAAGACAGGTGAGCTCCTGACCCTATTTAAGTCAATGAGTTTTGTCACTGACTTCAACGGGGCCATGATTTCACTCTAAATAACTGGCCCAAGGTAATAGCCCAGGCAGAGCAGGAATTGAACCCAGGTATCTGGCTGGCACCTTAATGACTAGACCTTTCTTTCTCTCCATATCTGCTTTCTTTCCTCCACGTACAGGACTATTAGAGGACATGGAAATGCAGGGGAAGGGGCTGTGGCACAATCCAAACCCAATTAAAATAATAAATCCCAACCTCTGGTAAAACAATGGAAGAAATGTTAAGACTATCCCTAAACCTCCAGAGCACAATGGGACAATGAGTAATGGACAGAATGAGTTTTTAAAGAAAATGTCTTGCCAGAGAAACTTGATTTTTCCTCCCACAGAAGTACAAAGTTAGTGGAAAATGAGACATGCACTAACTGGAGTATATTTGAGCCAAGATTTTCAATGTGCCTTGATTTTTAGTGCCTAGGTTGAGGCACCTTAAAAACTTCTCATTTTCAGAAAGTGTTGATCCACTGCTCTCTGAAAATCAGACCCCTTTAGGATGTCTTAAGTTGGACACCCAAATAATTGATGCACATCAAAAATCACTGGTCACTTTTGAAAATCTTGGCCTTGGATTTTAATACAACATGTGATTTTGGATAATAATGCAAACAGGCTCGGATAGAGACACTGTCACGTGGTCCAGAAACTAGCCAAAAGCCCATAAATAAAGGGAAAATAGCAAGTTATAAGCAGGTGCCAGGCTGATATGACTCCTCTGATTTTAACATATTTATTACTAATCCATTACTAGAATGGCTAGTGATGTTTGCAGATGATACTAACATGGGGGGAGCTGTGAACAACAGAAAGCTGGAGAAATTACAGTAACTCCTCACTTAAAGTCGTCCCAGTTAACATTGTTTAGGTTGCTGATCTATTAGAGAACATACTCATTTAAAGTTGTGCAATGTTCCGTTATAAGGTTGTTTGGCTCGCCGAGCAGGGTTGGGGGCTTACCCCACTCCGCCCACCTGGCATTCCAGCCAGGGATCGGGCAAGTCCCGTACCCTGCTCCCTGACAGGAGTGCCAGGTGGGCAAAATGGGGCAAGCCCCCATGCCCCGACCCCACTATCCAGCTGGAACTCCGTGCAGGCAGAGTGGGGCAAGCCCCTGCGTCCTGACCCCACTCCGTGGCAGGCGCACTGGGTGGGCGGAGTGGGGCAAGCCCCTATGCCCCAACCCACTACACCCCTGCCTCAACCAAGCTTCACAATCATCATTGGTGAGTACAGTGTTAAATTGTTTGTTTAAAATTATTTAAAACCTACACTGTATATGTATATTATGTCTTTTGTCTGATGAAAAAAATTTCCCTGGAACCTTATTTACATTAATTCTTATGGGGAAATTGGATTTGCTTAACATCATTTCGCTTAAAGTAGCATTTTTCAGGAACATAAATACAACATTAAGCGAGGAGTTACTGTATAGTAAAGGGACCTACAGAAATTAGAAACCTGGGCAGAAAAAAAACAAAAACCAGTTCAGCTTGATGAAAAATATAAGCTAAAAACATCTGGGGAAATGTCTTCTCAAATACATGTTTTTTTTGTCTGCATGAGTGTTTGCTAGGTGTTTTCATTTATACGAATATAGGAGTTTGTGCGTGAACACATATTCACATGCCTGCTGGAAGTCATTGCCTGGCCACCCCATATAGCCTCCTGTGCCCCAGCTTCTGGAGCTCCGGTCTGAGTCTTTAAGGGGCTCTAGCAAAAGGGCTACAACTAAGAAGGCTACCAGAGCCCTCTGATTCTTTGCCAGCATGCTCAGAATCGGAAGTGGGGACAGAAGAAACTAGAAGTCCCTGTTGGGGCCAATATGGGGGGCTTCCTGCCTAGGGTGATTTGAATAGGCAGTTTACTGGAGTAGAGCTGGACAAAGGTTTTCAGACGAATAGTTTATTCACCAAAAATAGCAGTTTCAGCGAAGCCCACACTATTACTGAATTCACCAAATAGGTTCAGCTAATTTGGGGGGGGGGGGCGGAGGGGGGGAGAAGTGGATTTAGGTGCAATTCACAAAATGGCCAGAAGTGGAGGGGCCACTCAGTGTACAGTTTTTAGCCCAGAGGTTAGGGCACTTCCCTGGGACGTGGGAGACCCAGGTTCAGTTGCCCCTGTCTGACATGGGGCATGTTGCCAGAGAGTGCCCTAACTGTGTCTTCTATTGAGGCTGTTTCACTTTGTATAAATACTTACACAGTCATTGGGCCCACAGAAAATGAGAGTTCAGTTTGGAAGCTGGCAGAGAGACAGCGCGGCTGGGGGGAGTCCCCGATGAATTCCAGCTTCCCCCAAAGGGAATATTTGTACTGCTCTGAGACTAGTTGCATGGATCAGGCAGCTCCAGCACTGAAGTGATCAGCATCCAGACAGAGAGAGAGAGAAAGTCGCACCCTGCACCGGCTCCCAAAAGCCAGCCAAGACCCAAGGCTGATTCCAGACCCAGGAACCACGCTGCGGTCTGGATAGAACCCTGTCCCACTCAGGAGTGAAGAAAAAGTAAGAAGGCATTTCTTTAAACCAGTCAATACCACAGTACTTCAACACTATATCTCAGGATATGTAACTTCAGTTGTGCCAGCAGCCTTGGGAAGGTGCAGGTGGGAAGGTGAGGTTTGAGTGTTAGGAAATGGGGAATTAGCTTATTTATAAATGTTTATTAATTGACCTTAATCCTTTCCCAGATCTTATTTTTCTGTTCCCAGTAAAGTCCTGCCTCTATTATACAGTTATTTTTGGTGTATCATTCCTCTGCTGGGGTTGTTTTATTTACTTTAGTGTCATCTGGGCGTTACATTCCTTGCCAGCTGGTAGTAGTATTGTTGATTTTCTCAAAGGGAAGCACCTTGTGTATCTGTCACAGTAAGAAGTTGCTTTGAGAAGAGGCACTAGGCACGAAGAAAAAAGAACTCAAGACCTGACCCATGCGAGGAGAGGGGTGATCTCTGTTATGTTCACAGCACACACACAGAAGTTGGATGCAAACCAAATACTCTTGCTGGAAAGTTGAAATGTAACACTACAGTATTTCTAGGAATTCAGAGTGATAACACACAAAACCTCCAAAACAGAAAGAGAAAAAACAGACTGCTGTCTGTGGCAGCAAGGCACAACTCACCCCATTCCCCCTTATTTTAATATGGCTCTTTCCAGGTTGGCTGTCTGCTAACTAATTCAGATGACCCAAGTCACATGGCTTCCCTTGGAGTCCCCGAGTCTGCAAGCTGGACCAGGAAATCCCTCACACAAAGTGATAGCTTGTCATTTTAACCAATTTCCAATGCACTCAAACTGCTCCATATATGGGGGATATCAGAGAGAAAACGGAGGAGGGCTTAAGCCACACCTCAGGGGAAGCACTATGTGAACTATGTACGTTTGAGTGTGAGGGTTATGAATGTTTTAAAATTAGTGGCTGTCTTGAAAAAAATTAATACAAAATTGGTATGATCAGCAGTAAGGAGGGGGAAGACAGGAGCATAGGAGAAGGGATGCTTAAGCAGCAGAAAATTGTCTCGATACACTTTGTACACATTCCAGTACAAGAATATGGAGCAGAGGATAAGGCGGGGTAGAGTTATCACATCTAAGGTTGGCTGACCTATGAACTCCCCCACCCCATACATGTCACACAGCCTGGTGTATAAACCTACAGCCCATAGGTCACGCACAGAGGTCACAGAAGGGCTGTTGCCATTTGGGACTGTCAGAGATTGTGGTGAATGATGATAGAAAATGGCAGATGAGTAGATTCATTAAGTGCTCCTGGAACTAGAGATATGGAGATATTATTGTGTGGGATGCTTTTACCTGCCAGTGACACTTTCCCATCACAGAACCCTGGCCAGGGCTGCCAGGGGTAAGGTGGAGGGAACATGCAGAAGTGGCAGTTTGCCCTAGGCATGTAGGGTCACAGAGCCACTCACTGAAATTTGGCCTGGCCCCACCTCCATTATAATGGAGGGACAACTGGGCGAAACCTGAGTGGCATTGTGCAACTCCTCATGCCTGGTTGCAAAGCCCGGAATGAGGAGCTGAGGACAGTCCCATGGGACAGGAGCTATTGCTGCTGGGTGAGTGTGGTGTGGGCTTGTGATGCTATATGATTGAAACATGACCATTTACATCATTAATATTGCCACCATTAGACTTGCCCCGGACTTGCCCCAACAAGGACCTGCCCCAGACTTGTCATGGCCGGGGGAGAGGAGCCCCCCCTTGGCCTGGCCCAGCCCAGCCCAGCCCTGCTGGAATTGCCGCGGCCGGGGAGAGGTACCTCTCTCCCAGCTCCTGCGGCAAGAGAGGGCTGGGGGGAGTCCTCTCTCTCCCCACCGCAGCCCCGGGGCAGCCTGCACCCCAAACCTCCCATCCCCGGCCTCACCCCAGAGCCTGCACCCCCCTGCACCGCAACCTTCTGCCACAGCCCTGAGCCCCCTCCTGAACCCGTCATCCCCAGCCCCACCCCAGAGCCCTCACCTCTAGCCGGAGCCCTCACCCCCTGCAACCCAGCCTTGAGCCCCCTCCCGCACTCCGAACCCCTTGGCCCCACCACAGAGCCTGCACCCCCAGCCAAATCCTCACTCCCCCCACTCCCCTAACCCTCTGCCCCAGCCCTGAGCCCTCTTCCACACTCCGAAACCCTTGGCCTCACCCCCACTACATGCATTTTGTTATGTGCACCAATATGAAGGTGATGTGTCACACATCACCTCCATAGTGGTGCACATAACAATATTCATTCCACACATGGATGTAAAAAATTAGAGGGAACACTGCTGAGGACCTTCCAATCTTTTGGAAGTTACCAGAGATTTTGCAAGCCAGCAGTTTGTTCTATCATTGCTTCAAACCTGATACAAGAACTCTGCAATGATTGTATGTATTTGATTTCCTTAACCATTTTAACTCTCTCCTCTTTCTTCTCTCTTATAAATAAATCTTTAGATATTAAATACTAAAGGATTGGAAACAGCATGATTATTGGGTAACATCTGAGTTACGTATTGACCTGGCTGTGTGGCTGATCTCTTGGGATTAGAAGGACCCTTTGTTTGATTAAATTGGTTTTAAATAACCACTCATCATAGAGTCCAGTGTCTGGGTGGTGATATGAGTGCTAAGGAGACTGCACTTCTTGTTAAGTTAACCAGTGTGGTGAGACAGAAGTTTAGTTTTGTTTCTGGTTTGGTATATCTTATGGAAGAATAACCACCAGTTTGGGGTGAGTTTGCCCTGTTTCTCAGCAGTTCATCCTGAATATAGCATCCTCAGCTGTGAGCCACAGAGGCACAGTGACAGGGCTCTCTCTCCAATCCTCTCCACCTCCCCTGAGCAGTAATTGTTTTGGAAGGGCTGGGGGAGGGGGGGGGGGAAAGAGCTCTGTTTCAGCTTTTCCCCAGGGTCCCAGAAAGCTCTCTGTGGCCCTGACTTTGGCAACACCATTTGTAACTGGGACCACGTGTGGATGTGCCTGTGCAATTATTGATGGGAGCAGGACAAGAAAACAGGTTAGTATTAGTGCTGTGGCAGTGTCTATGGCAGGGGTGGGCAAACTTTTTGGCCCAAGGGCCACATCGGGGTGCAAAACTGTATGGAGGGCCAGGTAGGGAAGGCTGTGCTTCCCCAAACAGCCTGGCGCCCGCCCCCTATCCAACCCCTCTCACTTCCTGCCCCGTCAGAATACCCCCCCATCAAACCTCACCCCCCGCTCCTTGTCCCCTGACCGCCCCCTCCCAGGACCCTGCCCCTAACCACTCCCCAGGACTCCACCCCCTATCTAACCCTACCTCGCTCCCCGTCCCCTGATGGCCCCCCTGGGGCCCCACCGCCTATCCAACCGCCCCCTGCTCCCTGACTGCCCACCAGGACTCCCTGCCCCTTATCCAACCCCCCGGCCCTGACCCCCTTGCCATGCTGCTCAGAGCAGCGTGTCTGGGAGCTGTGCCGGAGCCAGACACACTGCCATGCTGCCCTGCATGAGCGCACAGCCCCGCCGCCCAGAGCGCTTCCCGCACGGCGGCGTAGCTGCGGGGGCGGGGATACAGCAGGTGAGGGGCCGGGGGCTAGCCTCCTGGGCCAGGAGCTCAAGGGCTGGGCAGGATGGTCCCATGGGCCGGATGTGGCTCGTGGGCCATAGTTTGCCCACCTCTGGTCTATGGGCACCGTCAAGGATCGTTGTGCTAGATGCTGTACAAACACCACACAAAGAAAGTCCAGGCCTTGAAGAGTTTATGATCTAAGTAACAGATTATAATCTAAACAATTGTATGTAAAAATCACTAGGCAGTAAATCTGGCTTTTTCTCTTTCTCTCTCAGTGAGGAAGAAAACTAGCCTCTTAAGACAGGATCCATGTTAAGTGGCCAAATAGGATACTATTTCTTGTACAAAATTGGAGAAGAAAAGGCCTGCTGATCTCTTGTGCTAATCTTCCTCTCCTTGAAAAATTCAATGGCCAATGATACACCTACCACTGGTAATCTGCTATGATGAAAAAATCCATATAACCAGTCACAAAGCTTAAGTGCCTAATACCGAATGCATTGGATATCTCTATAAGAGGTTAAGGAATGATCCACAGACCACAATATGTACATAAAATCTGTCAATCAAATTGATAACAAATAAATAGATTAGTAAAACTGGTCATCTCATCACAGACAAAGAAAGTAGACAACGAAAATCATGCACGGCTGGTTAGCTGGCCACCTTTGAGCTTCTCTCTCCTTTTTAATTTAAAGAGAAAAAATGGAATACTTAATTAAATAATTCAAGTCACAGTTCAGGGCAACTGCACCTATATTCTCCCTAATAAAAATAAAAACACACTAAAAGAACATGCATGCATGCTAACAGCTTACCAGAGGTAACCCATTAGTCTCATGGGGCCTCTGTACAATCCTTCTAACCCTTCCCAGGAAGGATTGAGGGACCCCCCTTGGACCGAAAAGCCTATCCATTTAGTGGCTCAGAAGGAAGGCCCTGAGTCAGTTTATATTCAAGATATTTACCCCAAAGTCCTTTCTTTGTCTGTTGGTCTCTGGGGAATCCAGTTTGAACCAGTCTGGGCTAGCCTTTCCAGGTGGCAGTACCTTTCTGGAGGTGTTACAACCTGAGTGAATTTGCCCAATCACCCCCCCTTCCCCCCATGGTTCTCAGTTCCTGGAGGAGCTGTGGTCACCCTCCCCCATGGGGTAGAACACACTCATACATAAAACTAATTCATTTTTAAAAAATGGACCCCAAAGATGCTGCAGGGGGTTGCAACATCAGTCACCCCTCCCACCTAGAGAGGTTACATACAGTCCCGGCCCACAATAATACATACATTTAACACCATAAGGTCTTTCAAGGATGTTGTAGGAAACTGTCACATTTTCCACAATCGTTTAAGAATACTGAAGTGGCAAACACCTCAGCTACTTGGCCACCCCTAACCTGACGTTGCTAACTATGCTGAGATTTTGGGACAAGGCTCAGCTCAACTTCATTATGCTTGTTGCTAGCTCATATTTGAAACACCGCTCCATAGCTAAATCCGATGGCATCACCTAGTCCCATTCACTAAATCCCCTGACATCACCTAGTCCCACAAAACATTCATTTTCTAAAGTGCCTAAAGTCCTGATCCCCAAAAGACTTACGCACATAAGTAAACCTCTAAGTGTTTCCAGGGTCAGGCCCTAAGTGAATATTAAAAATATATTGGAGTCAATGGAAAATCCAAATTGCAGGGCTAAGTTTGGCCCAGTGCACTGAATTCCACTTTTCCAAGTAAAGAATGCACAGACACAGAAAATACAGTATTAATATACAGGCCACAAATATACCTTGTAACTGATTAATTTAAATAAACACTTATGGGTGATTTTTAACTTGAATCTAAATATATCTCAATAAGGACCCAGCAAAAACACATGTGCATAGTGTTAGGCACCTGAGTAGTCTCGCTGGAGGAAAGCCCGGCCCCACGGAAGGTGACTGCAAGGCTCCCATTGACTTTAATGGGATTTTGCCCGTTATCTTCTGTGTCAATTGCTCGTTATGCATAAAGTTAAGCACATGTATATTTGCAGGATCAGAGCCAAAATCTTCACACAAGACAACTTCAAAAGAGTCATTATGGTTTCTAAACGGAATCATACGGAATCTCTACCTCTCCATGTTTTTTTTTTTAAAGTTAAACTAATGAAAAATAAAAAATCATGAACAAAAAGACTACAGCAAGGAATAGGGAATTCAGAGTGGAGGATGGCAGACTTTCCTTACCTCACGCCAATGTGTGATTTCCTCCCTCTTTTATACATACGTGTGCATGGACACACACACACACACACACACGGGTAATTGAGGAGGATGGCGTTTCTGCCTGAACTATACATTTCTTGGCTTTTGTCAAGGCAGGTCACTAACATGACATTAAGACAGAATAGCGTTCTATAATTCTACTTGACTTAATGTGACATTGTGAAGATTTATTTACTATGTCCATATTTCTTTGATTCTCTCACAGCGAATAGAGTGGTAGAAGCGCACCAGTCGTTTTGTATGGCTTTGGGGACTATGAGAAGTGCTTTAACTCAATAGAAACAAAAGCACCGTGGAAACACTGGAGAAGAAAGGAGCAGAAGCGCCATAGTTTCTGAGTACCCTAAAACATCTATGTGGATAGCACAATAATATTTAAGCATGAGAAACAGAGTGCAAAGATCATTTTGAAGTGTGAAATTAACAGACTCCTCACCTTCTGCCTGGAGAAAACTGTCAAGGTTTCTGAGAATAAAGAAAAGGACTCAAGCACCTGAGCCACCCCATTTTTGCAGATGACACATCTTTGCTGAAGCTAAAGACCTTGAAGCAAACAGGAGGGAACTCAAGATTGAGGAATGTGGACGTCAGATCCTTTTGCAAAAGACCCAAATCCTATTCATTGCAAAGACAGAAGGAAAAAAGATCACAGTGGGTAGGAAATAATTGGAAGCTCTGAAGGAATATGTCTGTATGGCCCGCAAGATAGATAATATTCCAAACCAAGAAAATGGGGTGAGGAGAAGAATCAAACCTCGATATGTGGAGTCGTTAGGCAACTGACAGGATAATAAAGAACAGGCTCAGATAAGAGTCTGTGCGAGTCCAAAGTAATATTATTTAAAAAAAGAGAACAAACAATCTCTGTCTAAAAAAATAAAAAAATAAAAGATAGATTGACATGTGTACTGTCACCTTTGGCAGACAGAGAGCATAGTCATAGTATAAACTAGTGCGATGACTGGGCAGTAACAAAAGGCAGCAACAGTCAATAGGGTCTGTTCAGCAGGGGAGAATCTTTGTATTGTTTACAATGTCACCTGAAAGTGAGAACAGGCATTCGCATGGCACTGTTGTAGCCACTGTCGCAAGATAGTTATGTGTCACACGCGCTAAAGATTCATATGTCCCTTCATGCTTCAACCACCACTCCAGAGGACATGCCTGTCCATGCTGATGACATGTTCTGCTTGATAACGATCCAAAGTAGTGTGGACCGAAGGATGTTCATTTTCATCATCTGAGTCAGCTGCACCTGAAGAAACTTGATTTTCTTGTTTGGTGCTTCAGGTTCTGTAGTTTCCGCATCGTAGTGTTGCTTTTAAGACTTCTGAAAGCATGCTCCACACCTTATCCCGCTCAGATTTTAGAAGGCACTTCAGATTTTTAAACCTTGGGTCAAGTGCTGTAGCTATCTTTAGAAATCTCACGTTGCTACCTTTTTTGCATTTTGTCAAATCCGCAGTGAAAGTGTTCTTGAAATGAACAACATGTGGTCGGTTATCATCTGAGACTACAGAATATATGGCAGAATGCGGGTAAAACAGAGAAGGAGACATACAATTCTCCCACAAGGAGTTCAGTCACAAATTTAATTAATGCATTATTTTTTTAACAAGCATCACTGGCATAGAAGCATGTCCTCTGGCATGGTGGCCGAAGCATGAAGGGGCATACGAATGTTTAGCATACCTGGCATGTAAATACCTTGCGATGCCGGCTACAAAAGTGCCATGCTTGCGCCTGTTCTCACTTTCTGGCGACATTGTAAATAAGAAGCGGGCAGCATTATTTCCCGTAAATGTAAACAAACTTGTTTATCTTAGCAATATGCTGAACAGAAAGTAGGACTGAGTGGACTTGTAGGCTCTAAAGTTTTACATTGTTTTGGTTTTGAGTGCAGTTAAGTTGAAAAATACTATTTCTTTTTATCATTTTTACTGTGCAAATATTTGCAATCAAAAACGATAATATAAAGTGAGCACTGTAGACTTCGTATTGTGTTGTAATTAAAATCAATGTATTAGAAAATGTAGAAAAACACCCACAAATATTTAATAAATTTCAATTGGTATTCTATTGTTTAACAGTGCAATTAAAACTGTGATTAATCATGATTAATTTTTTTAAACATGATTAATTTTTTTAGTTAATCACCTTAGTTAACTGCAATTAATTGACAGCCCTAGTAACAATAACACCCCACCCCCAAATTTAGCAATCCACCCATCCCTCAAATCCTGGGGAAGGAATTTTGCCTTCCTCCAAGCATTCTTCTTTTGTTTCTCAAACAGCCTTTCTTGTAGCTGTAGAGTCTTGAAAGACTCTTTTGGACTTTAATGGGCTTTGGATCAGGCCCTATATCGCTTTCTTTGAATATGTATGCAAAGGGAAGAGAAAGGGAAAGTTGGAGTTAACCCTTTGCATACTCAGGATCAAATAGTGCCCCTGCACTCTGGCACTCCAGGTACTTACCAGGCAGTTGGAACAAACATTAATATCTGGATAACAAAGCGCAGAAGGATGTACTGTGAAGTAGAGTAAGGTTGGCCACAGACAGAGAAGAACAAATAAACTAATAAATCAAACTATACTGAAGGGTGAAGGATAGCTTCAAGACTGTAAAGAAGGTAAATTGGCAATAGTCCCCTGTTCCCCCACCAAATGTTATCTTTGGGTCTTCATCATGTAGGTCTGTAGTACACAGCATATGAACAGCTAGTTATTGCCCATTCACTTAATTTACAGTTGGATATGATTCTACCATCTTTACATCTGCACACTCCCTCATTTGTGATATCATCTTTTTATTTTTAGAGCTGTTTGGTCCCCAAATAGGTATTTATATAACAAAAAAGCTTACAGCCCAATCTCACAAACCCACACTAGCTTAACTTTACACTCATGAAAAGCCCTCATTAAGTCCAGTGGGACTACTCACATGAATAGAGTTAAGCATGTATAAACGGTTGAAGGATTGGGCCCTAAGTTAGTCACATGCTAGAACAGCCTTGCAAAATTCTATTTGTCTGAAGTGAGTACATTGGTTTGACGGGCAAGAAAAATATCATTAACTTTGTCACCGTCATGTTAAGGATGGGTGAGTAGGTGTAGATGACATGAGGGCTGATCTATATTAATTTAGGAATACTGTATGTGACCAGGGGATGGGAAATATTTACTGTATGACTATTTCAGAACATGTACGGTATGCGTTGGTAGTTTAGTTAGGTAGCAGGGCTGTTAGGAAACGAGGAAGAAGGTAATACAATGATTCCAGATAAAACACCTCCTGGTAAACAGGTCAGGAGGTTAAAAAAACCAATATCTAAACTATTAGCTGTGAAGCTGCTAATTCCTAGCTCTGGCCGAAGTTACAAAAGCTCTGTTTTGCCAAGGCTGGGAACTGACAGATCATAAGGACACTAAACAGTTAAAATGTCACTTTCTAGAAAGAGGCAGAGGGGGGCAGTTGTCTGTTAGCAGTTCAGAAAGAACATGCAGACAGAAAGAAACAGATGGGCCCTGCAAGAGGAGTCTAGAGTACGGGGCCTTCCTAAGTTGCGAGGGGATGCTATGCCTGAGGGAAGATAGATGTGTGTACAGATGGTTTATGGTGTTAAAATCATTTTTCTCCTCTGCTTTGCTGTTAAGATTAAACAAAACTTCTAAGAAAACTGCCTGGTCCCAGCTCCTGAAGGGAAGACTTGCAGGTGTCCAGGCCGGCAGAGAAATCATGGTTGTTACTCAGAGTGCCATAGCACAAGACCTGGTCTAACAATGACAATCATGGGATTCCACCTCAGCACAGGTGAAGGCAAGAGGCTTAACACCTGAGGTGGGTGAAGTCCAAGAGATCATGGAGGGCTCAACGCCCTGTAACTGTGAGAGGGAGTTTTGTAGCTTTTCATGTAAAAAAAATTCAAAGTTCTGTTGTGTTGTCTGAAACATATGGCTCTTAAGCCACTTATTTAGTGAGTTGCCAGTGAAAGGTAAATCCCCAGAAGTCTGAAGTTTTCATCTGGAGAAGCATCCAGAAGTAACTAAACTCATTTGAAACTCTGCAACCTGTAAATTATACATATACAAAATGAACAGTCTATCACAGCTCCTGCTTCTGCCTCTGACTGAAACCAGGATATTCCGGGTATGAGGAGAATGCATGTTTTGTAAGACTAGCAAAAAGCATATTAAGTTACCCACACTGAATTCACTTTAAAAAAAATAGTTCATATACTGAAAAGAGAAAGACATTAAGGGGCTGATGGTGCCTAATTTCCATTGAAATCAATGGGAGTTAGGGGCCTAAATACATTTGAGAATCTGGGCCTAAAGGCCTGAATTTCAGAGGTGTTGGCTGTTGAATACACAGAGATTCAGGACACCAGGGTGAGTAACTGACTAATCTCTATTCCTTGCTAGCTTAGAGCTTTTATACTTCTCCCATAACATTGCCTGCACGGTTTACTGACTAGAAGCTTGTGGCCTTCCTAAACAGTCTAGGCAGCCACAACTAATACTACACCGATCACCCACAGCTCCTATTTATTTAAGGAAAGTCAGGCCATAAACCTCATCTCTTCTGGGAATTTTACAGAGTATTTTTAACACCCTGGGTGGGATTTTCACAAATGCTCAGGATTGCCCTAATTCTTCTCCCAGTAAAGTCAATGGGAATTTTAGCACCGACTTCAAGGGGAGCAATTAAGCCTATGTCAAGTGTAAGTTGTGTCTCTTTCCAAAGAAAAAATATGTGCTAGCCAGGAATAGATTTACACTTTACAACAATTCCGTAACAGGTACCTTTGGATGAATCTCTTCTTACATGAGATTTGGCCCTCCTGCCAAACTCTACGAACAGAGAAAACCTCGAGGGGCAGGTACATGAGTACTAAAACATGATGTTGAATTTGCTTATGCATATAATGAGGCTGAAACATAGGCAAGTTAAAGTAAAGGAAATACAAAATAAAAGACAGGAGTCTGCTTATTTTAAATTACTGTCAAGTAAGATTTGTTTTTTCATTAAATAAGTGACTTGGGGTAAAGAAAAAAAGAGCAAACAGGCCCATGAAAATCTGCCAGTTATACGATGTTGTTTTTCAAGATGCACGTGGTAAAAGACTGAACAAAGTTTAGTAACAGCAAATGCTGTACAATAGAATTTCTTGTAATGTACATAGAGCTATATGAATTCCAGTTGACTTAATCCAGAAAGCATTTCCACTTGAAGCAAGTGGAATTATGCAGTAAAGTTACCTATGCATAGTTCTGTGCAAATAATTGACTTTTTCGGTTTGGCCACTGACCCGGAAAAAAAAAATTCACTTTGAATTGACTCAAAACAAGTTTTCAAATTTTTCAATAAAACTAAACAAAAAATTTGTTGGAGCTCAACCAAATATTTTGTTCAACCTGAACCAGAGTTTTGTTTCAATTTTGAGGATGTTTAAATGGTTTTTAATGTTTTTTTTAATTTAAAATGAGGGAAATTTCTGAATTGAAATGTTTTCCCAAAAGAAAGTCAAAAAGTTTCATTTTACAAGTTCTGAAATGAAACGTTTGGACATTTCTGAATTTTCTTTTTTAGTGTTTTGACTGAAACAATTTGCCAAAATGGACCCAAATTTGCAAATTGTTTTGGTAGACCCAAATCTGCATTTTTTTATTAGAAAAGTATTTGTGAGAAAACTTCTGCCCCGTTCTGCTTATAAGTGTTTGGAAGATTAGGCCCTCAGTCTTTACTTGATCAGATTCTGATACCCTTACGCATTGCCTTCAATGGAACCACACATGGAATAAGGTTGTATTCGGCATGAGTAAGAATATCCTAATCTAGCCCTCTATGGAAGGAGATGAGTATATTACTTGAGTAAGAAGTGCAGGATTTTGCCCCTTATGAATACATCAAAAGGATGTTAGTCAGTAGACATGACAAAATAGTTTGGGAGTGAATGGTGGCGATGATCATTTTATTTTAACATTTTCTATAACACCCATGATCATAGCATCTGAGTGTTTGGCTGGAATTTTTTTTTTACATCTGAATCTTCTGCACATATGATTTCCAGTAGGAAGAAACCTTTGAAAAATGTGGTAGAGTATTGAGATACAGTATAGTGTAACCCCAGGCTAGTATACTTTGCTGTCATAAAGAGGTTTTCATTTGTGATGGTACATTTGAAAGATAAATCTATGGTTCAAAAGACAATCCATTGGGAATTTAGCTAAAACATTTGTGCTGTTTAGAATGTTTGTACATCGGCAATGATCCAAAGGCCACTGAAGTCAATGGAAAGGCCAATGTATGTTTAGCTGAAAGAATATATTTTAATGAGTACCTAATAGAGTAAAGCAAAGCAAGTAACCCAAGGCAATGGACCTTGAGGTTTTAAAGGACTATGGAATTTAAGCTTAAGAAACTGAGTGCAAAGATCAATGTCAAGACTGGAATTAACAGACACTATTTTACTAAACTAATTTAAAAAAATAAAGGACTGTAGGAGAATGACAGCTGCCTCTGAAGATAAAAGGAAACTTACCTCTTTAAAGGTGCTTGCTTTTTCTGTACAGAACAGGCAGCTGTATAATCAGTGTAGCAGAGGGTCAGATTTAGGTTCAATACAGTATAATTCTATTGCAGTGACCATCCAAGACTATTTTGGCAAGCTTAAATGTATTTAAATTGCCCTAGCTAGTGGCTTCAAAAAAGGCTATAGACAGTAAAGATAATTATAGACAGAAAAATAATTGTGAAGAGGGGAGGACAGTAAAATAAAGGGTAAAAGACAAAAAAAAAAGACAAGCAAATAATAATAAAAAAATATTACAAACACAAAATTAAAGAGAGCGCCAAACAATTTGAAGGAGGGAAGGATCACAAAATAGACAGAATTGAGGTCGGGCATAGGAGAGAGGAGCCCTACAAAAAGTGAAAGAAAATGAAACAAATTTAGATTAATAAATAAAAATCCAAGAAAAACATGTAGCTCTGGAAAACAAAGAGAAATATAGTTAGAAGGTGGAGGAAAATTTCTGAATGAACTAAAATTAATCGAATAAGAGAAAATATTTAGAACAAACTGCCTGCTTTTGAAAGCAGTATTTCAAACTGATCATCTCATTTTACATCAGACACATTGAGTGGAACAGGCCTATTAATTATCAATAATTTATGTAAGGGTGGAAGGCCTTTCATTATAGAAACAGCACAATAATCAATGTAAGCAATTCTGGCCCCCACTCAGCAAAGTATTTAAGTACATGCCACTTTATGCACAGGAGAAGACCCACTGAGTTGAGTGAGACTACGTGCTGAATCAGTGCCTTTCTCAGTATCAACCGTGTGCCCGTATTATACATTGCTAGAAATACAAGAAGAATACAATCTGTATTACCCTGACCCTACACTATTTAAGCAAATGGGAATTTTACCAATGACCTCAATGGAAGCAATACCGCAGACAACTATAAAGAAAAAGATCCAGCACTAAAAATGCTGCTCTGACAGATTTCTCATTGTGCTAATTATTAAAGAATTATTTTACTCGTATATAAAGTCAATAGTATGTTTGTACTGTACCTTTACGTAAAGAGAATGAGCTTTTAACTATGATATGACTTCACCTCTAACTTCTAGCTTCATAATCCTAGTTTGTATGCTGTGTATTTTGTGTTAAGAAATCCGTTGAGAGAGAGTGATATACTGTAGATAATAGAATCATAGGACTGGTCTTCTAGTTCAATCCCCTGCACCCAGGACAGTACTAAGTATTCCATTCCTGACAGGTGTTTGTCTAACCTGTTCTTAAAATCTCCAAAAACAGAGATTCCACAACCTCCCAGGCAATTTATTCCAGTGCTTAACTACCCTGACTGTAAGGAAGTTTTTCCTAATCTCCAACCTAAATGGCCCTTGCTGCAATTTAAGCCCATTGCTGCTTGTCCTATTCTCAGAGGTTATGGTGAACAATTTTTCCTCCCTCCTCCTTGAAACAACCTTTTATGTATTTGAAAACTGTTATGTTATGTCCCCTCTCAGTCTTCTCTTCTCCAGACTAAAAAAACTCCCACATTTTTCAGTCTTCCCTCATAGGTCATGTTTTCTAGACCTTTCATCATTTTTGTTGCTCTTCTCTGGACTTTCTCCAATTTGTCCACATCTTTCCTGAAATGTGGTGCCCAGAACTGGACACAGTACTCCAGCTGAGGCCTAATCAGTGCAGGGTGGAACAACACTCTTGCTTACGATACTCCTGCTAATACATCCCAGAATGATGTTTGCTTTTTTGCAACAGCGTTACACTGCTGATTCATATGTAGCCTGTGATTCACTATGACCCCGACATCCCTTTCCACAGTACTCTTTCCTAGGCAGTCATTTCCCATTTTGTATGTGTGCAGCTGATTGTTCCTTCTTAAGTGGAGTACTTTGCATTTGTCCTTACTGAATTTCATCCTATTTACTTTATACCATTTCTCCAGTCTATCCAGATGATTTTGAATTTTAATCCTAACCTCCAAAGCTCTTGCAACCCCTCCCAGCTTGGTATCATCCGCAAACTTTATAAGTGTACTCTCCATGTCGTTATCTAAATAATTGAGGAATATATTGAATACAACTGGACCCAGAACTGATCCCTGCAGGACCCCACTCATTATGTCCTTCCAGCTTGACTGTGAACCACTGATTACTACTCTAGGAACAGTTTTCCAAGCAGTTATGCACCCACCTAATAGCAGTTTCATCTAGATTGTAATTCCCTAGTTTGTCTAATACTGTGTAGACACACACATATTCTATATGTGTTAAAATTATTTGTCCGAGGCAAGGTAAATCAAGCCTTAACAAGACAATCTCCATTTGCGAAATGTAATCTCTTATTATCAAATGTCTGTCATTATCAGTGATCACGATCTGTTTAATCTACTCAAGGAAATTTACTTTACAATGTAGAGAAAGTAAGTAGGGAGCTCCCATATACCTCATCTTCTACTAAAACAAAGAGACACACAATTGATAGTACAAGTTAATATATTTGAAACCGATTAAAGGAAATATTTTATAGGTTTCTTTATTACATTTTACTTATTTAGTTTGGGATCATAGTACCATGCCAATGAGGATCAGGGTACCATTGTGCTCTGTTCCGAACAAGGATGTATAGTAACAAGACCAGGTTCCTGCCTAAAAGAGCTGACAATGTGGAATGAACCAGGGGAACTGACCGCCACAAGATATTGAGGCCAAGATCTTACCAAGACTCAAATCAGGTATTAGATATTTACATGAATAATAAGAATATTCACAGTTACATTAGGTAGGATACATTTTTAATTGCCAGAAACATTTCATGCTTCGGGGCATAAGACAACCACCAGGTAATAGGGGTTAGGAAGGAACTTCCCTAGGGAAGCCTACCACAAATTTTCCTCTGAAGCAGCTGGTTCTGGCTGCTGTAGGACAGTGGATATTGGATTAGATGGGCCATTGGTTTGATCCGGTTCCTAAATTTTGGTTTTGCTCTGTACCATATATATCCTGCAAAAAGAGCAAGCACCTTCTACAACAGTGAAGGATTCCCTTTACCTTCCCCCTCAAAAAACAAAACAAAACAGGGGTTGCTGGGTGCTTGCAGCCTTGTGGCTGAGTTCACATGCATGCAGAGATGCTCTATACCCAGTGCTCTCCGGCCAGGTAGCACTCGTCTTAAAAGGGCATCTTGTTAATAGAGGAAGTGGTTTTATGTAATAGAGCAATAACACTGGTGCTTTAGATAAGAAACAACTTAGCTCAAGGACATGATATTGAACATGGGTTGTGAACAAGGTTACTGGAGTAAATACGAAATAGTAGTAATTTCAAATAAATACAGTCTTCTAGATAAAGGAAAAATAGTTCACCAAAATATATACCCATCATTGCAAATGAATTAGCTTTACAAGCTGAGCCACTCATAAAATACCGGTTAGAGACAACAGCATAGGTAGTGGACTGTGACCGTAAATGAGAGACTGTAATACTGTATATTTCTGACATCTGGATTTGAGTATTTTAAATGGCAGGCTTTGCCCAATATATACTGCAGTCATCATTCTTTTCATCTACCATTAATTAACAAATCTTTGTCAAAATGATAACATACCTGCAGCAGGACCAGTTACAGCTCATGCTATTCTGTTAGCCATTTCATTTCAGACTAGGACCGACTTTGGAATTTTGGAAAATTAGCCTCACTTCCCACCACAATAGACTTACCTTTATTAAAATCTTAATGTATTTCTAGGGAGTACAATGAAAATTCCATTGGGCAGCTGTTCTAGTCATTCCTTATGACTGAATTTTGTTTGGTGCACCCACGGAAACAAAAAACCAGTAGATTCAAAGGTTCTCTGATTAAACATTTTAAAACAGAAAAATATTGAAGCATAACATGGCAAAGGAATTACCTAAAATATATATAGGAAAGACATTTCCATATGTCTGAACTTATAACTGTTGATATGAATTAGTGTTCCAGAGTGTTATTTTTATCCTTATAGATGTCCTTCATTATTAACTTTTCATGTGGCAACTGTTTCTGAAGTAAGTGTGCTTTGCAAAATGTAAACAGTGGAAACATAATCTTACAATAATCTAGATTGTCAAAGATTATTGGGTTCATCTGTTTAAATGATGTCTGCTAAGAAACTGGCATAAACAATATATAGGCTCATCCTTGCCACCTCAACATCACTGCCTTTAGCTCTCCTTTTTTTTATCAGTATTATATAAACTAGGACAGAATAAACTAAAATTTATAATTTATAAACAATCTGGGGGGGGGAGGAAGTGACTAAATTATTAATGGCACTTTTGAAAAATGTGTTTGTTTCTTGTACAAAAATTAGTTGTTAGTCTTAATCACAGCGATGCCACAAATACGTTGGAAATCAGGACTGAAAAAACTGCTTGTTTGAAAAGAAAAAGTTCTGTAACTCAATCTTCAGTTGGAAAACCAAAACCAAACTGATCCTGAATGGTCTATTTAAACAAGTGCCAATTATTGAATAATTCTCTGACCTAAACAGAAAGTTATTGTATATAGAAAGAATTTTTTGTGCCTTAGTGTGCTTTATACCAGATGCCCTTTTAAATTGTTTTTAATTCTCTGTAGGCAGTAGATAACTAAACCTACAGAATGTAGTAATGGCAAAGAGGAAGCAATCATGTTAGCCACTTCTAGTTAAGAGTCATGGAAAAGGCATCTGTTATATATGAATTGCAGACTATAAGAACTTTGACAGTTCATAGACGAGACTTAATTTATTAAACTAAGTTTCTAATATAAACAGTAATTCGTTTCAGGCACTGACACTGAAGGTCTGGCTTATGTGAACAAAATAAAGCAAACTCTATTGCTCTCTTGAAAATAAGCACAGAAAGAAAATAATCAAATGTGTCACAGTGGTAAACATCATTAATACGACCATGTCCCATGTACATGGGCAAAGTCACCATTTTCCTTTCTTTATCCTTATAGGTTAAGCTCCAAGACGCACTTGTGCATTAGCAATCTGATCCATTGACTTCCCTGGTCTTTGAATCAGGCCCTGTGGCAATAGGGTAGTTATCAGTGTTACAATATAAACCTGACATTATTGTAATTCGTAATTCAATCCTTTGGATGTGCATTGTCCTTGAGATCAAGGATAGCTCTTGTCATTCATCCCAGTAAAACTACAATTTGAAATCTTCAGAGTAACACTCATATGCAGAGGACACAATGGTCAGTAAGATGGCAAATCAAGAATAAATATGAGATAAATGCCTTGAGGCTGTTGGCCTCTTCCTTTGTGTGACCCAGGGAGTGTGTTATTTCAGAATTAATTAGGGTGCCTTACACATGCTTAGGGTTTAAAATTAAACACAGGATTTTAATGATATATGTTTCAATATGAGGAAACTTCACCTTTTTCTTGTCCCTTTGGGGACTAACCGAGTAACTCTTTATTTTAGGATACTGTATTTGTTATAAGTAATCTCATATATACAAATATCCACCAAACTCTCCGGGCCAGATCCTCAGATGGGGTATGTTGACCTAGAACATTGACCTCAATAGTGCTAAGCCAATTTACACCAGATGAGAATTGGGCCTTTGTGTATATATGTATGCATATAACAAAAGTAATTTTTGAGGGCATGCATTATGTGACCCAACAGAGTTTGGCATTGTTGCCATGAAAACTGAGCATCAGTTCACAAAAGAAGCCAAATACTCATTGCTCATGCTCAGATGCTTCGTGCTCTCAATAAATGGCTGATTGACGTTTTACTGTAATTCTCTCAGGGCCAAATTAATCTCTGTTCTCCAGCAGGCATAACTCCCATTGAGAGAATTACAATGGCATAGTCCAGGGCTGAATGAGACCCATAGGTGAAATTCTGGCTCAAGTGATTTCAGCAGGATTTCACCCATAATGTTTTAAAATGACATAATAAACTGTGGATCATAAGGGGTGGCTGGGAAGGTTGGCAAAAGTAACAAAACCCAATGACCCCTGGAACCCAGGACAGCATGCTAAGTGGAGGAAAAGAGAAGCTCTTCCCCCTTCTACTGCCACTCCCACTGCAACCACTCCCTCTCCTCTAGCACCAGCATATTTGTGCTTTGCTTGCATCCGATGAAGTGAGCTGTAGCTCACGAAAGCTTATGCTCAAATAAATTTGTTAGTCTCTAAGGTGCCACATGTACTCCTTTTCTTTTTGCGAATACAGACTAACACGGCTGCTACTCTGAAACCTGACCTTCCATGCACATCCAAGAGTGCCTACCCATGGGCTTTACGACATCTACTGTACTTGCTCAGTGCACAGTTTTCAAAAGATCCTAACTTTTATTAACTGAAACCCATCTTTATGCACCAAAGCAATTATCCTCAGGGACAACTAGGATTCTGATCCAGCAAATCACGTAAGCATATGTTTGTTTAACCACGACTAATTCCAGTAAAATCCATAGAACCACTCAACTGTTTAGTTAGGCTTGTGCCTAAGTGTTTGAGTTTATACCCACACCAGCTTTCAAGCACTAGTTATGCTGCTGTCTTGACTAAAAATATGTAGTTATTACAGTTTTTTTAAATGGGGAAATTGTGTCTTTTGTTATCCTCATATAACTCAAATACAACTGTTAGCATTCTGCTCACACTTTCAACCTTGGACAAAGACTGAGTCTGGAAAGTTTCAGTCCATAGGGCTTATTTTTCAGGAAGCTGTGGAAAGAAGGGATTATAATAGAAACCATTCTGCATCCTTTTCTATAGCAGTATGTAATATCCGTCCCGTCCCGTCTATTTGCTGTTGAGCAGCAGCATGTATCGAGGTGCTGAATGCTGCAAGAGCAGTGCAAGGACTAGCATGGCCATGTCATGAGAAATTGGTTGTGGAAATGAAGCTCCAAATGTCAAAACACATTGCTCTCACCAGCAGAGAGCACAAGGTAGATTTTGCTATGCATTTGTTGAGATTGAGGCTCTGCTGCTCTGCACTGCCAAACTAAGTTAATTGCTTGATTCTATATTCCATTTGACTGAGAACACAACACAGGGTCTATAAAATCATTAATTGAATTACTATTGTGGAATAAGTGGTGCATCAATTTAAATTCACCAGATCCTCTTCCCTCCCCCTCCTGCCCAATTTAGAGACCAATCCCAGTGCTGATATGCGTATATTCTTGGAAGGAGGCTCAATAAATAGATCTCTATTCTAGCTAACCAAATTTATTTTTCCAGCTGTTCTACTGCTGTGTTAGTCTGAAGTCAGCATTACAATTTCCTATCTGCAACATAAAACATGCTCTGCCCTGTATGTTGTATTGACACTTCTTTTATAACATCATCACATTAAGTGGCACTGAAGTCAATGCAAAAACCTTCCATTAATTTGTAGTGGGTTTTGGATCAGGGCCTAATTTTACTATATTGTAAACCTGGATAATGTACTCCCCTTCCCGCCCTTTGCTTTTGCTTTTCTTGGACATTTTAGGGCAATGTGTGTGTGTCCTATAAGTTATGCTTTTTGGATATGGGTTCTCGCTGCACAAATTATTTTTACAACTTCACCTGTAAGTATACATCACGTTTTTTGTGGGCTGGATTGGCTGAAGTGGCAAGAGCTGATCATTGCTTTCATGGGGAGAGTGCTGGTTCTGGAAGCATGGTCCGTTCCACCTAAACTTTGCATGAAAACATTCCTTTAAGGGCTTGTCTACACTGGCAATTTATGGTGCTGCAACTTTCTCGCTCAGGGGAGTGAAAAAAACACCCCCTGAGTGCAGCAAGTTTCAGTGCTGTAAAGCACCAGTGTAAACAGTGCAGCGCTGGTGGCTACGCCTCTCGTGGAGGTGGGTTTTTTTTAGAGCGCTGGAAGAGCTCTCTCCCAGCGCTCTACCGTGACTACACAAGCCATGTTAAAGTGCTGCCGAGGCAGTGCTTTAGCATTGCCAGTGTAGACTAGCCCTTAATCTAAATGCATTTGATTTCAGAGCAAGTTCTTCTTATGTACTTTATGGTGCTGATTCTCCATTGCCCTGCATCTTGCATAGTCATTAGCCCAATGCAAAATGGGCATGAACGTTATCAGGTGAGAATGGCAGCATTTCACATCCACTTTGCACTGTAGTAAATGCTACACAAGGTGCAGGGCAATGGAGAATTAAGACAATGCTTTCAGGCTGGTAAATCAAAAAAGAGTTTATCATTTAATCTCTGGGGCTGTCATCATTATTTCAGTGGAGAAAATGTGGCCAAACCTTTTATGTAGTTTTTCACAGTTCAAGAGAAAATCCTTGGATATTTTAATTGTGTTAGATAAATGTTGACATTCTTATCGGATTTAGAAAAGGAGTACTTGTGGCACCTTGGACACTAAGGTGCCACAAGTACTCCTTTTCTTTTTGTGAATACAGACTAACAGGGCTGCTACTCTGAAACTTATCGGATTTATTTTCTCTAAGTTCATATCGTACCAACAAAGTCTGCTTTGACAAACACTAGGAAACAGGTAGCTGTGGTTTGCAAAAACAAACACTATCTAGACCAGTGGTTCTCAACCAGGGGTATGTGTACCTCTGGGGGTACCATCAACTCATCTAGATATTTGCCTAGTTTTACAACAGGCGACATAAATAGCACTAGCAAAGTCAGTACAAACTAAAATTCCAGACAGACAATGACTTGCTTATAGTGCTCTATATTCTATACACTGAAATGTAAATACAATACTTATATTCCAGTTGATTTATTTTATAATTATATGGTAAAAATTAGAAAGTAAACAATTGTTCAGTAATAGTGAGCTTTGCCACTTCTTTATTTTTATGTCTGATTTTGTAAGCAAGTTGTTTTTAAGTGAGGTGAAACTTGGGGGTACACAAGACAAATCAGAAAGGGGTACTCTAGTCTGGAAAGGTTGAGAGCCACTGATCTAGATAAATATGGAATTGTCCAGTTTTTATGGAATAACAATTGTGGGTGAAACAAACATTTAGGGAGTCTGCTTCGGGAGTGGTTAGAGAAATACACAGTGCGTTGGTACCAGTGGAATGCTGCAGCCCTGATCCTGACACCTGCTCTGTGCAGGTGGACCTTTGGGCCTCTACAGAGCCCCATTCACTTCACTTGGGTTCATGGACCTTTGCATAGGCACAGGGATTTACCTCGTAAGACTGGGGCTTTACACTCACCATTATATTTACTGTTGCATTTGAAGTATTTCCCATTTTAAATCACAGACACTGTGGTAAATGTAAACACTACAGCACAGATGATGTACATTGTCAGTGTTCAACCCACTGGAAGAGAAGCTATCAAATTTACAGCTCTGCCTTCATTTTCACAAGATAAATTGACTTAGCAGTCTCTGATAAAGGATATGCATAGTTCATGTAAAAGCAAAGCATCAGAACCCCAACAAATCAACACAGTTCCATCCACTCCAGTGGGCGGCTTGACTTCAATGGAGCTCTAACAATTCATACCGGTTCAGGCTGTGGATCAGTGTATTGCATTTTTAGCTATTATTGCAAAGAAGAAGAGGAAGAAACACAAAGAACAATAAAAACTTCCTGCTTTGTTCTCAAAACAAAAATACAAAACCAAAAAACCAACCCCCCCCCCAAATAACATGTTTTTAATGTCCTGATGCAAAAGGGATTTAATGCCATTTCCACATCCATTAAGCAAAGAATTTTGCATGTTCCATCACAAAGAGTGAACATTTTCAACAGCTTTTACTTAAATTAAAATGACAGGTTACCACTGCACAACGTTGTTAATCTTTTTCCTAAAAGCTTAATGTTACTACTTAGTAGTTTACTAATAAATCAAAGAAAATATGTAATGTCGTTTTAGCTTAGACATAGATGAATGGCTTTTCAGTATTTACAAAGTAAAACAGGTACTGTCATGGCATTCTGCAAAAGAAATAAGAATTTGAATGGTAGTTGTACTCCTTTCTACCCTAAGGCCACGATGTATTACACTGTTCACGTATTTAAAAAACAATTCAATAATCTGTCAGATACACACTGCAAGCACCAGGTTTCCAATTGTCTTTCATGTAAGATGTATTATGGATGGTCTTTAATTTTCACACGTTCTATCATTTTGAGTCTGTTTTTCATGGTATTTTTTTCGTATCTTTGCCCTCACTCCCCACCCCCTCTCCCAATCTCTTTTGGCTTTGGTTTTAAAGTTTTAAAGTTTTCAGTGTATATTTGCTGTTTAGTCTTCTTGCATGTCCTTTTGCCATTGTGTGGATGCATTGTGTCTATCTTGTTGGGTTACTGATTTCTTTGTCCAAAAATTACATTTAAAATATGAATCTTTATGTATTCTGGTGTCTTTTAAAAAACCCAGTTTTCGTAAAGAAATTGATTTTCAAGTGCCTAAATAGGAGGTGCTGTTCCAACATTGTTACAATATTATCACCACCCATGAAATGGCTGAGTAGGATGGAGATAAACAGAGCTGCGAACAGGAAGGAAACGAATTCTTGTGTCTGAACCTGGCTTGGTAGTCAGCAATGAGCAGGTGATTTTGCCATGTTCCTAGGTCATCAATTTGATTTTCAAGCCACCATTCTGATTCAAACTCAGCCATTTGCTCCTGCTCCTTTCTTTATCGAAAGGACAGTAGGTGCCATTAAAGGTCAGCATTCATCAATACTTGCCATACCCTGGCATCAGAAATACTGCAGTCCTTGGTCTGTCTACTGGAGACTGAGCAAGCTGCTCAGATACCACGGTGAAAGGAGACAACACAGAGAGATTGCCAGTTGATTTCAAATGTGATGGGCTATGTTAGGTGATCATTTATCTACTGGAACAAGACCACAACATTATCTCAGATGGTC
Source organism: Natator depressus (assembly GCF_965152275.1). Taxonomy (NCBI): domain Eukaryota; kingdom Metazoa; phylum Chordata; order Testudines; family Cheloniidae; genus Natator; species Natator depressus. The sequence goes on from NC_134244.1 coordinate 57,179,590, forward strand.
CCGATTCTGAAGTCAGTTGAAGTATTAAAAATGCTAAGCTCTTTGGAGCAGGTACATTAAAGCTTAATTCTCCACTCACACCAGAATAATTCCACTGAAGTCGGTGGAGTTTCACTAGTGTAAGTGGGAGGACAATCAGGCCCACTCTTATAGTCTGTCTTTAAGGAGTGCCTAGCATTCCTCTGAGCCCTCTAAAATGATAGTATTCACACTGGATTTGGCCCACGATGTCTGTCTTAACGCATCTATTTGAACACCTAGCCCTTTTCAGGCTGTTTTTTCTAGACATCACATCTATTGATAGCAAAGTGCTTCTTTCTTCTGGCTCTTTTGTATGTAGGACATGATTAGTCTTGTATAAATACAATGCATCTCTGGAGAGAAGAGATGACCTCTTAATAGAAAAGAATGAGTAGAAAATATCCACTTTGGTTGCTGATACTGAGCTACCGCGTGTAATTATTCTTTGGCTCTTTACAGCCCTTTCCCAGAGAGCGATGATTAAATGCGTTTGCAGCTTTGTGAACAGTAACGCTGACGAAAGACACGGGGCTGATTCTGTTCTCGCTCACCCTGGTGAGATCAGTGGGGTTACAGTGGTGGAATACGAGTCTCCGTGTGAGAGGAATCAGGCTTTATATTCCCAGCACATTTTAAAATAAAATCCCAGATATTCAAACCAAGCGGACTTGTGCCTCTCATTAGTTAATTCACAGAGCTGATCTGTTCAGTCACATGACTTTTCGGATGCTAATTCGTGAGTCTCTAGACTTAAACGTATCAATTAACCTATTAAACGACTTCATTCACAGAAAATTTGCTTTAGAGAGAAGACCACACACCATCCAGTGTGTGCTGTCTCATAGTAGACTTCAGCCTGGGAGGAGCTCAGCACCTGCCTTGGTTTCAGTGAGTTGCATATGCTCAGAAACAAGATCTTGCTTTGCAGAAACTCCACCCATTGAAGCACATGCTGAGAATTTTGGACAAAAGATATTTGCAAAACAAACTGAACGGAGAGAGACACGCAGGCAAGATCAAAACACATTTTCTTCCTCTCTTCCCTCTCTCTCGCTGGCATACTGAGAAGAGGGGCCATGTCGCGAGGAGGGGCATACCTAATGCCCGTCAGGATAGGACATCTCTCATCGGGAGCATACACAAGATCTAATGATCAGGTTTCCATTGCTTTTTTCTTCACCGTTTTAGTCTTCTGTCCGAGTACAGTAGTAGCTGCCTAGGTAAAGATATGCACTAGATCCTAGACTTTGGGGTGCAGTCTGACCGCTTTGCATTGCCTCACCCTACCAGTGGATTGTAAAGCCAGTGTAGGAGGATAATGACCCAAACATAAATGGTAAGTAGTGGCTCATATGCCAGCGGCAGGAAGATGGGTATAAATGATGTCAGTAGGAAGAAAATGTAGGTATGACCAGCGCTCCCTTACATCCTTCTGACCCTGAATCCACATTTCCCTCTGGGGATGCTGACAGCCAGCATAAATTAGAGTGGTGCTGAGAACCAGCACACAGACAGACCTGTACTGGGAGAGTGCAAAGGGCACTACTGCACCCCCATTCTGAGGGGCACTGTGCCATAGCCAAGGATCTAGGTCAAAACAGCTACATACGTTTGAAGCACTGGTTGTTTTCAAAAATTTCCAGAGAAGCCTTTGAAAGTATTCATCAAGGGTGAGCCAGGAAACTTAATGTGTAAAGACAAACTCCCCAAGTCAGATTTCTTCAGGGACTTCAACTCATTGGAATATGAGTCTTGCTTCACTCAACCCAAATTTCATAGAGGACTCAATCTTATAAGGTGCTGAGTACCTCTTGCAAGACATTGGGTGCCCTCAACTTGCATTGGTCTCAGTTCAGCTGAATATGATTAGCACTGTATAAATCACAAAGACCTGCTCAATCTCCCGTTGAATTCAATAGAATTCTATTGACTTCTATCGACTTCAGTGGGAATTGGATCAGGTGGTAGGCAGACAGAGTATTCTAACAGGATGAGATGAGCTTCAAAAGACACTATTCATGTACATTTTGAAAATAGGTGATTTTTAAATTTTCAAATGTTTGAAATATCCACTTAAAGATGGCATTATTAGACTTTCTCTGCTCATTTTATACTGTTCTCTTTTGGCACATTTTGTATTATCTGCCCCCCCCCCCTTTTTTTTTCTTGGGCTATACTAGTCTATATAGCCTTGCCTTGCTTACCTCCCATTGTCAGATGTACTGAGATGTCATCAATGTGCTTAGCACATTTCTGTAATCAAGATCTGTAAGTTGCAGTGACTTCTACTTGCCAAAGAGGTAGGAATAGGCAATATCTATCTTGAAAAATTGTCAGTGACAGAGCAGAAGGTTCTCCTTTTAAAAGAGTAGCTCCTCCGGGGGTGGGGTGGGGAGGGAGGAAGAAAGCAGTGTGTAAAACAGAATGAGAAATAACTCATTCAAAACTCACCTTTGTCCTAGTCACTTAAGAGCTACTTGAGCACATTCTTCACTCCAATTGCCTTGACTTCCTCAGAGCCAGCTGTCTCCTTGACCCTCCGCCGTCTGGCTGCTACCTCCTCCACTAAACAGCACTTGTCAATGAGCTCTTCCTGGCTAAGTCCAAGGGCATCTTTTCCATCCTTATTCTCCCCAATCAACAAATCCTCTTCCACTCTGTCCCCTCTCTGGCTTTTTGAGACTCTGCTAAATTGTTTCTGCTTCTCCGAGCACCCTCATTTCCTCTCTATATGCTTTGTTTCTGTATGATCTCATGGTTTCAACCACACTGTATTGACTGGCTCTCAATCCTACCTGTCTGCCCATCAGGTCTCCAGTTGAGCGCCACAGCTACAGCAGTCTCACTGGTAGCTTTTCCTGGCTGATCTACCACCAGCTCAGAAAGCGGGTGATGAAAACCAAACCTCTCATATTTCCTTACTAAAGCCTTGACAGTTCCCCTTCCAGCCTGATCCATAATTCTACCCTGCGATCGTGGTGTCACCCTGCTCTCTTCTCTTTCTCTTGCCCTGCACATCAAGCTGTTACACAACCCTGCTGCTCTTCCTCTGTCTCTTCCTCTCCATTCCCACTGCCAAAACCTTTGTCTCTGAATTGGCAAACTCCTGCCTATCCTGCTCCAGTGTCCTTCTCCATTCTTCGGACTGTTGCCAAACTCATCTTCCTCTCTCAGCACGCTAACCATGTTGCCCTTCCGTTCTTTTCATAGGCCCTGCATCAAATTCAAACACCGTATTCTTGTTTGAAAGGCTCGGTGCAGGTCGTTCCTACCTACATTTCATCTCTTGTCTGGACCAACCTAGTGTTTAAGGCTGTAACTAGCCAATGCAGCCTGAATCTAACACTCAGACCATTACAATTTAAAAAAGCTACTTGAAATGGGGTGTTAGTGAATGTTTGGGCATGATAAGTGAGGATTAGACTGAAAGTTGGTCTGCACACCCACAGAGGGGAGGAAGCTCTACTTCTCCATGTGGGCTGCCCAACATTTGGAAGTAAGGGGTGTTGCATGCTCACTTAACCTCACCCCTGGAATTAATGGGTGGATGTGAAGCACAATGCTTCCATGAGCAGAGGGGGAGCTCTGCTGGTGTACCACTCTGGGACTGGATGCAGCCCATACCCCATCCCCAACTGTTGAGCACTACTTGTTCTCAAGGTAGGACAAGGACCACTATTGTGTCAAGGCCAGATAAGAGGCAACAATGGGGTGTGAGAGGGTCCTTTCAGCTTCCTGCCCTTCTCTTACACACATGGGAGCTGGTCACAGTCTGGGTCAGAATCTCACTCTTCCAGGCTCTTGGGGATTTCACAGATGTGCTAGAACATATGAATGTACTGTCCTCATCATGCCACAGACATCATACTGCTACCAAGGGACAACTAGAGCTACAGAACCCTTCTGATTTAAGATGAATTTACTTTGCAAATTTGAAATACCTGCCCTCAAGTTGGACTACTTGATGCATATTCAAGCTAAGTATCAATGAGTTGATATTTAGAAGCAGGGATCCAATAAGCCACCTGCTACTATACAGTGCCAACTCTACCTGTAGTACTAGGTGCCTTTATTACTTATTACTACATCCTTGGTCATTTTTGCTTCCTGCCTTCTCTAGTATATTACTGTACCTTCCTTCTATTACATTACTTTACTTTAGCCTGTATGAATGATCTGTAATAATATTGTTCTAAGGGGCAACATTTTCAAAAGCACCTCAGTCTCAGAGAAGCCTAAATCAAATTTAGCTTCCTAAGTGACTTGGATGCTTTAGAATATTTTACATAAAAATGATTTGGGTATCACAAAGTGTTTTAAATGTACATTTAACATAGATTTATTAATAAGAGTTATGGTCCAAATACCAATTGGTATAGCCTTTAACACATATTTGCAACTTTAGCAAGGTGAAGTCAGAGGAGTTGTTGAGGCCCACAATTTTCATGTAAAAGTATTACACAGCGTTCCAATGAACTATGTATTTTTCAGTGAGCAATAGGTGGCAGTAGAGAAAAAAGGCTGACACTACAGGATTTAGAATTTGGAACACGCAGTTGATTTCTTTCGATCCCCTTGCAGGATCGGTTGCTTCCTGCTCAATCGAGAACTTTTCTAGAAAAGGCAGCCTGGTGAAGATAAGGCTTGATGAAATAAGAGACTCACGTATGAATCATTAACAGGTTAGAGGCCTTACATGGATTTATGGTCTTAACCAGCTGAATGAATTGACAAGTTTGAGGACTACTGGGCTGTTGTAGAGCAAATCAGTTTCAGTTGGTGAAGTATTGCTCTCCCCCTCTCTCTCTGCTTTGTATTTACAAACAGCCATTTCCAATGACTGTCCACATATCAGAGTTCTACTAAATTGACAGAAAGAGCCATACCATTTTGCATGAGTCATTCAGTTTGACTTTTTTTCTGAAATGAAATGTGAGCTTGGGATTCCCATACTATATAGTAAAAAGAAAAGCAGGACTTGTGGATGTATTCGATGAAGTGAGCTGTAGCTCACGAAAGCTTATGCTCAAATAAATGTGTTAGTCTTTAAGGTGCCACAAGTCCTCCTGTTCTTTTTGCGGACTAACACGGCTGCTACTCTGAATACTATATAGTGTCAGCCAATCATGCAAGTATTCCTCACTTTTCTTGGTTTAGTTGCATGAGCGGGATGTGTACAGAATATGAACACCTAAATCCTTAATATAAAGGCTTTGAAATAGCTTTTATATAAATGTTTAGTGCTTATTTCCTAAACCATTCCTGAGTACACTAGAAGTCAAGAGGAGTTTTGAAAAATGGAAGGACAGAAGAAGCTAAGAGTTATGATCCTTTTAAACAGTGTCTTGGATGCAGCACTTTTTGTTATTTCCGTTTCAAAGTTACTGAAAAACACTAAAGGTAAATTCTGCTCACACCACAGCATCCCAGCCTCTACAGCTGGCTTAGTTATCCACTGTGAACAAGTTATCTGACACATATCACTTTTCTGTTCATGAATTGTTCACAGCTGAGTCCTAATTTCTGAGATTGTAGTTGGTATTTGCAAGTACTTGTTACAGAGAGAGGCTGGAATTTGGTCACATACTGGGTATTACAAAGTGTTCACTTGAACTGTTTGATATTTCTTATTTCTGGTGTGAGGGTTAACTTAAATCACATGGTATTGTTTCTGCCACCTGGGTAGGTGATGGAACGTTAAAACAAAAGAACACAAACAAGCTGTAATGAATTGCAAATTCTTGTTTGTTTCCATGGGGACTCTATACATTAGTCCAAATCGGCCCCACCCCAGATATTTGCGCATACAAAATCCCATGCATATGAATTTTCACAAAAAGTGTACAGGCATTATCAAACAAAAACTGCTATTTAGCATTCAGATGTCTGCTTGCAAAATGGCATCCACTGATCACAGTGTTATTCAGCTGCAGGGAAAGCTGGATTTGGGAGCCCACCAGGCAGAGGTGCTGAATTTAGGGGTGCTGCCACATCCCCTGGCTTTAAGTGGTTTCCATTTTATACAGGGTTTACAGTTTGATTCAATGACTCTCACTACCCCCACTATGAAAATTTTTCCAGGCCCCCTGCCACCAGGAGATGCTGTGATAGCTTCCTGTGCTCTGCCTTGTAGGAAAGCTTAGGAGCTGGGCCTGTGAATTATGACAGCCTTAAGTCAGTGGTCATTCGCTTGCTATGTGCTGGGAAACTAGGGCAATAAAAATGTTAAATAGAAAAATACTACAAAATCAACTCTGCTAGATCAATACTGAGAAGAAAGGACTCAAACTGTAGGTATTTGTGGTTTACCATATTCTTTTTAATGTAGCAAATGTTTCCCATTACACTCTATTTCTCGGAAAGCGAAGTGCTGCAAAAAGGAGTCTTCATTGTAAATTGACATCAAACTTATTCTAACCATGGGAGAGACAATTTAATTACAAACACTAATTCTTACCTCAGCCTCACTAATTTTTAATTTTACTTAATAATAGTGAAAGCCAATATGAGAAAAAATGCAGGAGATTAAATGCACCACAAAGAAATTGCTGGATTTTCTATTCAAAAGCATGCAGCGGCTTTTCTGTGTATTCTCTCTCTCTCTCTCTCTCTCTATCCCACAGCACTAATAATAAAATAAAGTTAAGGAAGAAAGCCATGTAATCACTTTTCTATGGCTCCATTAAAATGAAAGCTTTCTGAACATATCAACACAAGAAACAAAACAAAGACAGCAAACATGTGCTGCACATATTATCTTAGTGGGAGTTTGGGGTGCAAAAACAATGCAGGTTTGGGCTCTAGATGGGGTTAGCCTTTAGCATGGAATACAACTTGGAACACCATGTGTAAACTGATAGTGCTGAAGATATTCTCCCAGTCCTGGTTTTAATTGAAAGAGCAGCGTAGGAATTATTCCAGAATCAAATCATTTTTCGTATAGTCAAAGCTTCTTTCATACTGTTTTCGAACGATATCCATGCTTCATTTCAAAACTAAGGTATAATTTTTTTAAAAAAAACCCTGCTGTGTATATTCCACATATCAAGAGTCTTTATGCATCAGCGAAATCCCCTTATGTATTCAAGATCTGGCCTTGTAAAGGGAGATTTTTTTAGATATGGCTTATAGTAATTCTTACGTTTACAGGAAACAATGTATTATATGCAAACCGCAGCAGTGATGTCACAAGATGGCGTATGATTTTTGCATGCCATAACCTGGCGGACTATGGCAACTGGAACATGGTGTGCAATCGAGAGCGGTAAGGCAGAGTTATGCATGTTGTATTGATTGCGTGATAATATTTCACATAACACAGGTCATCACTACATGTGTTTTCTCTTCCAAAATAAATGAAAGGTGCACTATGACTTGACATTATCCATGGCTTTCTGAAAAATAATAATAGATTGGCTCTATTTTGATGGCGTTGCTGTATAATATCTTGCGTGTACAAATGCTGTCCAGCAATGTGTCTTTGCCATTAAACATAGTCCAGATATACTGAGACTCAAATGTTCAAAATTTCACAAGCGTGAATTGTGTGCACAAAATACATGTGCATAATTTGCATGCACAACTACATTTTCTACCAACTGAAAATTACCCACAGCTAGCAACTGGGGCAGCCAAACGGGTGCTGAACACGTTAGCTGGAAATGTAGCCAAGGACAAACTGTGTATATTTGAACAATGGTTTCTGAAATAGTGCTGAACTTTTTGTCTTCAGCTATACTTTCAGTTAAAACCATGTTCAGCACCGATTCAACTTCAACTGTTCCCAATACCCTGGTGGTCATGGGTAATTTTGCTAGTGTAGATGAGGCTTTCCTCTGACTGCACGTGCAATAATAATTCCGCGCACAAATGACCAGATAATCATTGGAAAGTGTCACTTGTATGTCATTGCTGGATTGGTCTTTTCCATGTATAGTTCCTGCATGTACAAATTATGAACATGCTTATTTGTACATGCACAATTCTTAAAGTTTGGGCTCTAGCTGAATTTGGAGGAGCAGAATGTTCTGCTCCAGATTTGCTTATACAGATGTAAACATACCAAATATTATCCATAGTTTCTCCATAGCTGAAATAGAGGAGAGGTCAAATCTTCTGTTACACAAATGTAGTATCATTCTCGATGCTTAATTGTGATGTCATTTTTAGCTGATAGTTTAGAAATCACGTAAGAAAACCTTCACCTGTTAACAATATTTTTCCACTTAGAAATGTTCCTAAAGTTTATTGCCACATCAAATCCCATTTAAGGAAATGTTAAAATTAAGAACTAATGTTCACATGAAAGATTTTTTTTCCTATTTCCTTCAGCAAACCAATAAATGTTTAACAGTTGAAACTGCTTTGAAAGAGCAATAAATTATTTCACGTATACATGGCAAATATTAAATCCAGAAGGTTTTGTAATATGGAGTCACTGGTAGTGAGATTCTGGTTTGCCTTTGTTAATTATCTACTTGTTTATTAGCTTAGTCTCACTGAAGAGTAGATGATATCCTAGAGTTAAGGATTTCCTGTTCCCAGGAAGTAATAATAAAGGTTTATTGGGTGCTTGTCGAAAATGCATTTTTCTAGTTGTTTGCACTAAAGCAGTAAAGTTCTTATTTCACTGAACTCTTAAAATTCAAAAGGTCTCTCCACACAAGTTCTTCTTGACTATGATTCCACTTATTGACACTGCAATACCATATATTCATTTTTACATGTGTTGAGTACACATATGTAGATGCTCAGCCACAGTGCTGAGCTGATAGCTGGAGCCATCTTAGTGCATGGACGAAAAGATAAAAACAAATATAACATTTAAAACAAAACTATCCCCCATGGATAAAAACAGTCTCTGGTTAGAAATAGTACCCAGTAATGCCTGCTGAACCTCTGAATCCCAACAAACTTCACTATCTTTCAGTCAAAAGGGACACCCAAATTATGTATCCCTGTCAAAGCCATGGTCCTCAGGCAGCACAGATAGTGTCTAATGAGAAAGAAGTTGGAGACTATGTCTACACTACTAACTTTGGGCAAGTGAGTGATTCCCAGGCTTGGGGGCATTGCATTGGCAAGGGATGAAGGCGTGGGACACGGGCCTGGGGTGTTGCACCGATAAAGGGCGGGGGGCATAGGTTGGGGGATTGGAGAGAGGGCACAAAGAGCACCAGAGGGCCCGGGAAAGGGGGGATGCCCCAACCCCGGCTCCAACTTCTAGCACACAACCCTTCACCCACACTACCTCAGCCCTGCCCACAACAATGCCCTGCTCCCAGCCTTGCCCCACCCACTGGCCACAAACCTACCTGAAGTTACTTTGCCAATGTTGGACAACGTGGCTGAAAGCCCATTCCACCCTGTCTGTACCCCCATTGTTACCCACGCTGGCAAGATTTAAACTAGCGTAGCTAGGTCTACCCCTGCTACAGCCACATCTTCATTTCACGTGAAGACATGCCCTAAAGAGCTGAAAGTATTACCCCAGCTGAGCATCTGTGTCTTAGATTGCCAGTGAAATACTGTTAAAAATTTAAATGGCACCAGGTAAGCTTTGAAGTTAGCATCTCATTAAGGTGGCCAGGACACTCAACATCAGAATTGATAGGCCTTTTGCTGCTGCTGTAATTTGGCTGAGGTAATACTTTAGAAGACGAGTTAACATAACACGTTTACACTGGGGCGGTTACCTTCATCAGAGAAAAAGTGAGGGAGATGATTTGCAGATAGGCGAGAGAGTGACAAAAGGGCCAGCTGTCCTGCTGCCAAAGGATAATTCAGAATTGCTGCCTGCAGGAGGAAGACCAGGCTGAACGATTAGGAAGTCCAGCCCAGAAAGTCACAAGAACAATGACCTGACAGGACAGGCATCCTCCCGGAATAGATAAATCCTGATGATTTAACATTTTAATAATAAATGTCCTTCCCAAATTTGGGATTCTAAGTTGTGCACTCTCTGTGGAGCACTTGTATGGGTCCCTGTATATGTTCAAACTGCTGACCAGTAACAGGTGTTCAGTGTCTTGCAGGTTGTCTTCCTAATGGTGGAGAAATCAGTGATGTAGAGTGACTGGATATGCAGTTGAACCTCGCAGTTATGAGCACCGTAGTTACAAACTGACCAGTCAACTACACAACTCATTTGGAACTGGAAGGATGCAATCAGGCAGCAGCAGAGACAAAAAAAAAAAAAGAAAAAAGCAAATGCAGTACACTACTGTGTTAAACATAAACTACTAAAAATGTAAAGGGAAAGCAGCATTTTTCTTCTACATAGTCAAGTTTCAAAACTGTATTAAGTCAATGTTCAGCCGCAAACTTTTGAAAGAACAATCATACTGTTTTGTTCAGAATTACGAACATTTCAGAGTTACCAACAACCTCCATTCTCAAGGTGTTCGTAACTCTGAGGTTCTACTGTATAGTGTTGTCAATTCTTGTGATTGTATCAAGAGTCTCATGATTTTGGCTGTCTCTTAAATCTCCAGTTCCTGGAATCAGGAGCTTACATGAGAATCTCAGCTTTCTTTAAAAAAAAAAGTGTCTAGATCTCATAGTTGCAGAGAAAACCATGAAAATGTGAAGCAAAGGCTCAGAAACCAGAAGGCAATGAAAAAGAACCCCATTTTTATTATTTTTTATTTTTGGGGTCCTAACTTGTAACTTTTGAATGCTCGGGGTTGGTAATACTGGGTATAGTCTAAGTGAAACTTGTTTTATTTAGACACATGTACACCAGTCCTTGAATGCAGGCAATCCTCTCTGGCAGGGATCTCAGCCTAAACAACAATGCCCAGCTCCCAGGGAGCAACTCTGCCTCAGGAACTGGCTCTAATAAGAGACCCTAGCAGAGGGCAAACTTCCTGCTGCTTACACACTTTCCTCCACACAGAGCCTTGCATAACCAAACCAACAATACACAAGTGTTTCTTCCCAGGACAGAACATTTGCTCACACGCTAAGCAAGAGAACTTGGATAACTGTGTGTAAAACAGCACCATCTAGTGATTTCTGCTGCTATGATTAGGACTACATCAGCATTTCCATAATAAAACCCTATTTTCAGGAATATTTTGCATGACCATAAAGCTTCATTGTGAGCTTCAATATGGTTTTAAAACAAGGTCACAGCCAATTTCTTCACACCAATTTTCCCCAAATTAATTTGGCCTCTTTTAAGGCAATACAAACATAAAAATGATAGAGTACTACTCCTTGTGGAAAGAGTTTCCATTTATCTAGCTGAATAATGAGCTTGCTCACAAAGCCATAATTTGATAAGCAATAGTCCTTAGTCTGAGGTAAGGGATCTTGCCAGCTTAAATTCAACTTCATCGCTGTGCATGCTTCCTGCTCTACATGGGGGCTTCCTCCTATCCAGATGGGTATTTAGACCTCAGAAATGGCAGAATGATGTCAATGTCAGCATTCTGTGGCTGGCAAGGGTTGGAGTTCCAGCCTCATTCAGTGGATGCAAATTCTTTCCCAGATGACTTAAACAAGTTTCAGCTGGGAAGAAGAAGAGGGGTCATGACTGAATGAGAAATTTTGAACAAAAATATAATTTTAAGACATTTCCCATGAAAAATTAGCATTTTTAACAACTTTAGTACTTTTTTGGAAACAATACAGTTACTATGTTACAGTGATGATCTATGTTACTCATTCATTTGGTATGTAATGGACGGTGAGTAAACAGTACAGAGGCACACCTAAAAGAAAGATCTAAGAAAAGATTATATTTATGCATGTAAGAGTGGCTGAGGGAAATGTTAACTCAGTGAGCAGTTAAAGTCTGAGTTTAAGGCCAGCAGAGATCAGCAGATCATCTGGTCTGACCTGTATATCACTGGCCACCACCACCACCCAGCACCCACACACTAAGCCCAACAATTTAATTTAGACCAAAGCATCTCAGCCCACGTGAGTTAAACTGATGGTATTATAATGCAATAGTTTTGCAGTTAGTGTATATCAGTATATATTGAGTCTCGTATGACTTTTATCTTCATTAACAAGGAGATGCTTTATAATAATTCACTCCTGTATATGCCACTTAAAAGCTGCAACTTCAAGAGTAAAGATAAATGTACTGAGACCTAAAACCTACATTCTATTTATTGTATGGGCCACACTGAATCTGGAGTTTAGTTATCAAACTAGATGACGTGCTATAATTAAGTGACTAATACAACAGAATCAGAGAAATGTAAGCCTGGAAGGAAGCTCAAGTGGTCACCTAGCCCAACCCCTTACCCTCACCCTTGCACTCAGGCAGGACCGATGATACCTAGAACGGCTCTTCAGACTCAGCAAGATTTTATGACAAACAACCCAGTTACATTTAAATGCACCTCATCATTCTTCTTACTACAGCTGCTAAAGGATGAGTGGCTGGCGTGTTCTTATCCCCACTGACCTCTGTCTGCTATCGGGGCCCCTTAGGGTCATATTCAGACAGCACAAGTTAAAGACACCTAAAGTCTCCTCTAATTTGTGCCCGGTTTGGCCCATTGCAGACTGGCCTCAAGATCAGGGCAGTACAAAGGTGGCTTCTTAGCTGCACTGAGCTCTCTTTAGCTACAGCTAAGACTCCGAGCTACTGTATTTAGATAATGGGTTGCAATATTTCTAATAGCAAATGTTTGGTTTAATACATGTGTATATTTGCCAACTCTAGCAAAGTAATAAAACTGTAGCTCATTGATAATACAGTTACCATTCCACACTGGGACTGACTAAGCAAGGGGATACAACCATCTTTCCCTCATCTATTATGTTTCTGTCCACAGAGACTTCTGAGTTAAGAGCTTGTTTATTTCTGGAAAGAGACATAGTCCAGATATGCAGAAAATAAACCTCCGTATTAGGACCTCTTCAGTCTACTGTTTTGTTTTTTCTTCCTCAGTCATTTAACAGCATGTAATTTTGAAGGTCAGCTTTCTGCTCTTTATGCCTAAGTAATAGCCAGAAACTTACCAGTGGCCAAAGTCAGTGAGTGAGACGTGACAAATACCAGCCTATCGGAAAGGAAAATAATTTAACATTTTCAGAAAACCAAGACAATTTTGTAGGAGTATTTTTCTTCTTTTTAAAAAGGTCATTCAAAAGTTCACACACACACAAAAAAATAGTAGGGTTAAATACGACTGAGCTTCCAAGGGAGAGTTTCAAGTATTCTTTCATTACGCCGGTCTGGTATTTAGCATCATTCCCTACATTTGAGTTTTCGTACAAAACAGGCCAGAATTTTGTTTAAATTAGAGGTCTTCATACTTGAGGTGTCTTTTGTTCAGCACTTACCACCAGGAGGTCCTGGTTCAAGACTGGGGCTCCCAGCACTACCACCGAGCAAATAAATAAGTAGTAATAAAGAGACAAACTGAAGAACTTCTAGGAAGTTCACGCAACACTGTGGACCTTGTAACCAGTTTTACTGAGAAAAGGGACGTTGGCCAGAAGACCTGATTTGAAGAGAACCATAGGATTTTTCAGCTTCCAACAGGCCCCAGAAGCAGGCAGAAGGGATTTCTGTTGGAGGTGGGATCTGACCAAGTGAACTAATTGAGAGCAGTGCTTATTTAGAGCCAGACCGTGACCTGCCCAGATGCTGCTGCCCAGGGAGTGAGGAGGCACAAGGCAAGCTGTCTGTGGGGGCTATGTGGAAGGTCACAGTGCAGGGTGATGAGCTGGTGGGTGGGCAGGAAACAAGCAGAGCCTGGACTCCCCTCCCCATGATACGCCTGCAGTAGAGCTGGGCCAGTGCCGAGGAAGAAACGATCTGTCACTGGTACAGAGCCGTAGCTCTGGCTAGCTACGTAGCCGTAGCACTGGAGCAACACGGAAAGCAGGGCATGGCTCAGGCCTTTCACAGTCAGCACATTCCCAGGTCTATGGCTGGGGTATCTCAGCTTCATGCTGCCCCTTACTCAGAGCAGGTTACTACATCACAATGTCCCCATCCACTGTCTTCCATTTACTCATCTCTTTGGCCCCCTCTGCGGGACCATTCCGCTTCTGCTGTGGGACTTGCAGGGGCTTCTAGGCTTCCTCACTCATGCTTCCTCCTCTATGGCAGCTTGGGAGGCAACTTCAACTTCCCTGTGGCTACCTCTCTTCTTCACAGCTGGGAAGAGAAGGCAGCAATGGGCTATACACTTACTTGCCCTTTCCTGGTTTTTCTCCTATATATGAAAGCAGGAAGAAAGCTGCTACAGCTAGACCGGAAACTCCGCACACACCTCCTGCTTGCCATGTCTTTCTGGGCCACCTGCTAAGTCCTGCCCCTGGACAACAACTATAATAATTCTCCTGCGAGAGTCCTCGTGGCAAGTTCATGCAGTTGTCAGACTGGCGACAGCACCTCAGACTGATTTGTACGGCTAGTGCGCCAGCTCCGATCAGAACTTGTTGCATTTTTATAAGTGTATCAAAATTCTGTCCATTCCTAGCAACCAGCAGTCACAAATTCTTCATTCACTGACGACTCAGTAACCTGGATATGCCAGAAACTCCAAGGTCAAACTTGCCTGTCTTACATGAAAGCACGTGAACAATTCTTTACCAGCTATGCTACTACACAAAGTCACCCCTAACTTCTCTCCTTTCACTTATCACTGACAGGAATTAGTTAAATCTGCAGTTGTCACCAAGGGCTGATCCTAGCCGTTAAGAGGCTGTATAACAATAAAGCTCATATACATTTGATGCCAGTACACAATTTTTATTTGTTTGTTGATGAATCTATAAAGTCCTGGATAATCAGCAGGGTTCACTTTAAACATTCACCTTCAAAAGCTTTATTCCTTTCAGATTTCAAATTGCCTTCATTTGGTTTACAAGCATTATACTAGACTTTCAGATTTCCCCGCTGCTCAAGGCTTTTGCACTTTTTGTAAAGTAGGAAATATTCAAATCTGGAAAAGTTTACCACCACGCTGACAGTGGAAGCATAAACTGTTTCATCGAGGAATCACAGGCCTGGGAGTCGGAATTAGGGTATTCGAGTCCCGCCTATTCTGCGTGGCTTTGAGCACATTCTAATCCTGTGTTGCTTTGGACAAGTCACTTTCTCTTTCCCCATTTATAAAGTGGGCTAGCACAAACCTCAGTCCTGCCGTTGACAGGCGGTAGCATTGTACATGCTTATAATGATTCCAGAGAACAGAGATATTAGTATTTGATTATATCTCACCACATCCTATGGAAGCTTTATAAGACAAACAAGAAGCCTAGGACTGACCAACAGCCCTCTGTGTGTGAGTAACAATCCTGGCTGCATGCTGTTTGAATATGTAAAATGGCAGATAAATGCTAAGAAGGAGCAGTAGCACAGGTTTCTGACATTTTCAGTTACTACTACCTGAGAGCTGATTTCATTTTACAGTATGTGATTTCTATGCCTCCAATTATTACAGTATTCTTTTTACAGGCCCCTGAAAGAGATCAGAGTTCTGGAGCTGTATCGCACCTAGAGTGCAGCGGGTGATGTGGGCATCCCGGAGGCCAGGAAGAAAGAGGTTGCAGTGATGGTGAGATTTTGAGCACCTGGATGAAAGTTTGGACAGAGAGAAGGCTGGATATTGGAAGTTCTATGGAGAAACACACAGCTTGGCAAGAGATAGGGTGAAATCAAAGATGACACCCATGTTATGGTCCTGAGCAAACAAGAGGATGGTGGCATTGTCAGAAGTGACAGAGAAAGTGGAAGTGGAAAGGGAAGTGCAGTTTGGGCCACATTAAGTTTAACTTGACTGAAACAGCCAGTTCTACAGACAGAAAGGCTGTTTCTGTCATCCTGCACCTAGCTTAGGCTTTAACGCCAGTGCATTATAAGAGTAATATGCTACTAAAGCAGAGTAGCAGAGCTTGTATTTACTTTGAACTGTGGTAAATGCCTACAAAGGTGCAAGACAAAAGAAAACAAGGTCCAAATTCTGGATTTTATTTTACAATTAAAAAAACAAATTAGTTCACTTCTTTTAGCCAATACTGCTGCTAGGAAGAGCTTAACAGCAATGCTGTATTTAGCTAGGAGAGGGAGAACCAGGCTAGTATGAAAAGTCCTCTCCCAACATTGTCATCATCCACACTGCGCACAGCATTGTACTGCAGCCAGCGCTGCCTTCCTGGGAGAGAACATTTTCGTGATTATCTAGTTATCAAGTGTGTGCTGGGGGCAGAGAGAAAGAGACAAGCCTCAGTGCAGAGCCGACATTACATTGCCAAGTTCACTGCTACCAGGGCTGAGTCTCTCATTCACACCTTTTGACTTTTGAGCAAGTCATTTCAATTTTCCGACTGGAAAATCCTCTTTGGGTGGGTGAGTGGGTGTGTCCAATTTCTCATTTTGGTTCCTCTAATGTGCTTGGGATTCCAGATTCCTGACTGGATCTTTACAACAACCAAACAACAGGCTTAATCCTACTTTAGATGCTGGGCTCCCTGGAGCCTGGACAGGACTTTGAAAATTAACTCAGTGCATTGTGAATTTTTACACAGGACAGACCTGACCAAAAGACCAGGTAGTTTACAAAACTGACTAGCATACCTGGATTTAAGGAGTTCTCTAGCAACCTGGGACATCATAATTTCAGTTTTCATGTTAAATTAACACTGTACATTCTCTCATGGAAACTCCCTTTTCTATAAAACATCTGAGGTCTGTGGAAGAGGCCATCTCATCGTCTGCTGCATGAGATTATTTTATTATTATATGGTTGTTGCACTTAAAGGAGCAACATTTTAACCGCAGCAAAGTATAACAGAGTACCGTGCTCATGTATACATTTTATGTATAGGAACTTAATTGTGTGGGAAAGTGAAAATACTGCCATGGACTAATATTTTTTAAATCACCCCGACTATGCGTTGATTTGCTCATCTGCTGCCCTATGACTGAATCGGGTATCGGCCAGATTCAGTCATCTTTTATTATTAGATATTTATACTATTAGAGCACTTGGAGGCCCAGTCCGGCTCAGGGCGCTGTACAAACACAGAGGGAGACAGAATCCCTGCCCTGAACAGTTTAGATAACTTTAACGTGAGAATCCTGACTGGGACAAGACCAGGGCACTGACTCTGCAGCTAAGCTTATTTTAATATAACTGGCAGTGACAGCAGCATAGTGTTAAGTGTCAGCGTCCTATTTGCTGCTGTTTCCTTATGGAGCTGGTCAACTTTCTAGTTGAAATGTTGGGGGTGGGGAGGAATGGCTAGAATTTCATTAATTCCCTTCCCCTCCCCCCTCACTTTCTTCTGTGATTGGCTCTGCTTGTCACCATTTTTGTGATGGACTGATTTAAGTCATCTGCAATAAAATGGGACAAATTAAATGAGATGGCTGATTGAAAAAACATTCTCCTCTTCATCTCATTGGACAGTCCATTTTAAAGAGCGCTCAAGGAAATGACTAGAGAAATAAAGGCTTACGCTTACTTTCAAAATCCACAGTGAAGTTGAACTCTACCAATTGTTTCCTGGTCTAAATTCCATTTTACCTGTACACATGCACACACCAATTAAATGCTAAGCTGTCAAAAATCCTGGCGCTCGGTTGCCAGCTGTACTTATTTGTGCAGCACAAATAATATCTTTTGAGGAGATCTGTGACCGTCTCACATGAATATGATATTATGCTTCATTAGCTCATGCCCTGGAATTGCTTTGGAGGTGCAGTGGAGCCCAAACATTCCTGGGCAATTCAGCACTGATGAGTATCAAGGGCCATACCAAATTCCGCCAATTCAGGAGCAATCCTGGTTATTGTAGAAGTGGAGGAACTTCCACTATCTTGGGGACAAGGTGGCATTATTGCTTTGCAATGGGAGCAGAACAATCTGCTCCACCTCCATACACAAGCATCATCTGCTCCAGCATGTTGTTTCTTTTAGCAAAAATGTAGGATAAATATTCCTGCACCTCTTTCTGGAAGCACTTTTTGTTGAGGTCCGGTGAGTGGATCCTGTGAAATGCCCCAAATTGGGCCTACCTCTGCTGGCCCTAACTGCAGCCAGCTAGTGCTCTTATGTTGAATAAGATATGGTCCTGTTCTACTAAGAGGCTCAGCAGCTGTCCATGTGCTGTAGGTTCTCATGTTCCTCAGAACATGGGCAGGAATTTACAGGTGAGGGGTAAACACCTTGTTGTGGACATGCTTGAGGTGTGACTCTAATGCAGCAGTCCCTGTGTGTGTCCCAGGCCCATGGCTCCACCAAAGACATCTACAACCTCCTCTCCTGCTCCTTCTCCACCTCCTACCATAACGCCTAAAGAACGTTCACGTATGTAGATTTGCAGAGTTCACATGACCACATGCTATTTTTAATACAGGACCTCTGCCCAATTCAGTGCACAGGTTGGTTAGGGAATAAGGCAGGGTTGGGTCGACACCTACGGACATTCATCCCTTGGTCCTTTTTTGGTCATCTCTCCCACATCGAACATAGTTACATTCTGTATTTGGCCACAGACTGATTTCAGGATTTAGATCAGAGGCTAATCACTAGCACACAGGGCCAGATTTTCAGCTGGCCTAAATAGGCATGCATGGAAGAAGCTCCTGATAAAAACCCACAAAGCTACCACATTGTCTTCCTTCAAATCCTTCCTTAACACACTCATGCCAAAAACCTCAATGGTTAGGCAGCTGGTGAGCTATAACCACTGCTGATCTTGCTGATCATAATCATCTCATTCTTACCTTCTGTTCCTCTCACTGGTTTTGTGTATCCAGGTGCTGTCTCCCATTTTATACTTAAGACTGTAAGCTCTTCGGGACAGAGACTGTCTCTCTGTATATCAATAGAGCACCTAGCAAAAGGGGGCTAGCACCTTTATGTAATAAAATAATATATGAAAATAATAATCCATTCCAGTCAATGAAGCTAGAATAATCTACACCATTTGAAGACCTAGCCCACAGTATGTGATAAGCAGGGTAAACAAGATCGTAAAATGATGTTCAGAACTTAAGAGCAAATTAAGAGCAAAGAGTCACTTCACGTGACTTAGTTGAGAAGCTGCTATCATACTTTTTTTTGAGAGAATAGATAGGTGAGGTCCACTGAAAGACATTTCCTCCCCTACCTTGTCTCTCATTTCCTGGGACCAATATGGCTACAACAATGCTGCATAATACTTTTTAACAGTAGCCCTTTCTCTACTGTAATTATATAGTTAGCAGCACATGACAGAAAAAACATTTCATGATTCTGTCAATCTCAATAACTAACACTTTCCGTAATTATGTCTCTGTTATTTGGAAATGGTATTTCAAAGTGTGTAAGCAAAAAGAATAGCACTGAACTAGGGGAGCCAACTAGGGGGGGCGCTTTTCTTGACCTGCTGCTCACAAACCGGGTAGAATTAGTGGGGGAAGCAAAAGTGGATGGGAATCTGGGAGGCAGTGACCATGAGTTGGTTGAGTTCAGGATCCTGACGCAGGGAAGAAAGGTAAGCAGCAGGATACGGACCCTGGACTTCAGGAAAGCAGACTTCGACTCCCTCAGGGAACGGATGGGTAGGATCCCCTGGGGGACTATCATGAAGGGGAAGGGAGTCCAGGAGAGCTGGCTGTATTTCAAGGAATCCCTGTTGAGGTTACAGGGACAAACCATCCCGATGAGTCGAAAGAATAGTAAACATGGCAAGCGACCAGCTTGGCTTAATGGTGAAATCCTAGCGGATCTTAAACATAAAAAAGAAGCTTACAAGAAGTGGAAGGTTGGACATATGACCAGGGAAGAGTATAAAAATATTGCTCGGGCATGTAGGAAAGATATAAGGAGGGCCAAATCGCACCTGGAGCTGCAGCTAGCAAGAGATGTCAAGAGTAACAAGAAGGGTTTCTTCAGGTATGTTGGCAACAAGAAGAAAGCCAAGGAAAGTGTGGGCCCCTTACTGAATGAGGGAGGCAACCTAGTGACAGAGGATGTGGAAAAAGCTAATGTACTCAATGCTTTTTTTGCCTCTGTTTTCACTAACAAGGTCAGCTCCCAGACTGCTGCGCTGGGCATCACAGAATGGGGAAGAGATGGCCAGCCCTCTGTGGAGATAGAGGTGGTTAGGGACTATTTAGAAAAGCTGGACGTGCACAAGTCCATGGGGCCGGACGAGTTACATCCAAGAGTGCTGAAGGAATTGGCGGCTGTGATTGCAGAGCCCTTGGCCATTATCTTTGAAAACTCGTGGCGAACGGGGGAAGTCCCGGATGACTGGAAAAAAGCTAATGTAGTGCCAATCTTTAAAAAAGGGAAGAAGGAGGATCCTGGGAACTACAGGCCAGTCAGCCTCACCTCAGTCCCTGGAAAAATCATGGAGCAGGTCCTCAAAGAATCAATCCTGAAGCACTTACATGAGAGGAAAGTGATCAGGAACAGTCAGCATGGATTCACCAAGGGAAGGTCATGCCTGACTAATCTAATCGCCTTTTATGATGAGATTACTGGTTCTGTGGATGAAGGGAAAGCAGTGGATGTATTGTTTCTTGACTTTAGCAAAGCTTTTGACACGGTCTCCCACAGTATTCTTGTCAGCAAGTTAAAGAAGTATGGGCTGGATGAATGCACTATAAGGTGGGTAGAAAGCTGGCTAGATTGTCGGGCTCAACGGGTAGTGATAAATGGCTCCATGTCTAGTTGGCAGCCGGTGTCAAGTGGAGTGCCCCAGGGGTCGGTCCTGGGGCCGGTTTTGTTCAATATCTTCATAAATGATCTGGAGGATGGTGTGGATTGCACTCTCAGCAAATTTGCGGATGATACTAAACTGGGAGGAGTGGTAGATACGCTGGAGGGGAGGGATAGGATACAGAAGGACCTAGACAAATTGGAGGATTGGGCCAAAAGAAATCTGATGAGGTTCAATAAGGATAAGTGCAGGGTCCTGCACTTAGGATGGAAGAATCCAATGCACCGCTACAGACTAGGGACCGAATGGCTAGGCAGCAGTTCTGCAGAAAAGGACCTAGGGGTGACAGTGGACGAGAAGCTGGATATGAGTCAACAGTGTGCCCTTGTTGCCAAGAAGGCCAATGGCATTTTGGGATGTATAAGTAGGGGCATAGCGAGCAGATCGAGGGATGTGATCGTTCCCCTCTATTCGACACTGGTGAGGCCTCATCTGGAGTACTGTGTCCAGTTTTGGGCCCCACACTACAAGAAGGATGTGGATAAATTGGAGAGAGTCCAGCGAAGGGCAACAAAAATGATTAGGGGTCTAGAGCACATGACTTATGAGGAGAGGCTGAGGGAGCTGGGATTGTTTAGTCTGCAGAAGAGAAGAATGAGGGGGGATTTGATAGCTGCTTTCAACTACCTGAAAGGGGGTTCCAAAGAGGATGGCTCTAGACTGTTCTCAATGGTAGCAGATGACAGAACGAGGAGTAATGGTCTCAAGTTGCAATGGGGGAGGTTTAGATTGGATATTAGGAAAAACTTTTTCACTAAGAGGGTGGTGAAACACTGGAATGCGTTACCTAGGGAGGTGGTAGAATCTCCTTCCTTAGAGGTTTTTAAGGTCAGGCTTGACAAAGCCCTGGCTGGGATGATTTAACTGGGAATTGGTCCTGCTTCGAGCAGGGGGTTGGACTAGATGACCTTCTGGGGTCCCTTCCAACCCTGATATTCTATGATTCTATGATTCTATGAACTGTGCTGATTTATAACATCAATAATATGTGCTTCATATACTTATCTTAAAGATTTAGGGCTCTATTTTTCCCTACCTATGCAATGCAAGACACCATGCAACTAGCGATTTACTACACTAAGATTCCTTCTATTCTGTTTTCAGGGTCTGAATACTAGAAGGATTCTATACACCCAGCTCCTTTGCCCAATGAGCTAATGGACATAAGAAATTGCATTTACTCTGGCTATGGAAACGTTATTCTTTCCAGGAGGGATAATAAAAATAGATTCTTTCACTCATTCCTTGAAGATGCTATCTTGCCATCGGTTTAGAACCAAACCAAGAACAAAGTTTTACTTGGCACCCCTATCCCTCACTGTTCTCTGATTTCTTCTGGAATTTTTTCCCCCTCACTCTACAACTGTTATCTTGGATAACAAAGTTTCATACCATAAGGATACTGGTATGGTTGCACACTGTTAACGTTTTATTCTTTATCCACATTGGTAAAATCTTTGCCATTACTCTGGAGTTTATTAAGTTCTAATTACAGAAAGTTTTGTTATTCTTGTCAGAAGATATTTGGCTAGGTTTCATATGCCTGATTGAAGGACGATGGTCTGTTTAGATATTTAAAGGATATATATTCCCCATTCGCCTGATGCATTTTAGCCCTGTAAGAATTCCATGAGTGAATTTAGTAGCTCTGGAGTGTGGCTGACTGACAGCACCACAGCCAAAGTGCTCTCTAGAGGTAATGGCATGACTTTCCCCTCACATGGCTGTCCATGCTGCAGAGACCACCTGTGTAAATAAGAGGGTAAGTTCTGTTATCTCCAGTTCAGTCTGTGCATTTTGTCCTTGACCTCTCCGCTAAGACTGTCAACACACTTATGGTGGTTAATTATTAGGATGGGTTTTATGATGTGGATACTTACTCACTAGAAACAACAAATTTATTTTCATACATATTACTGAATTGCCATCAGATGATAATTTCCTTCAGCCACTCCAGGGTGTGGCTGGCGTCAAACAAGTGACAGAGCTGAAAGGCTTTGTACTGTAACCAATTACCAGCTCCCTGACTCATCCAGTCTCTCTCCACATTTCTACATTTGTGTGTCCTCATGCAGTTTCTTTGAAAATACATACACGTGCATGCACGCATGCACACACACACACACAAAAACAGGAGCACAGGGAGTACCAGATACTTTGCATGTAATAGTCTACCTAATGTTGCACCTGGGCTGACTGAGGAACATGGAGGCCTAATAACTGCTCCATGTCACACAGTGAGTCAGCAGCTCAACACTGGAATCCTGGCCTGGCCCTACCAGGTTTTCAGTCCTTTGGTTCAAGGCAACTGAAATTAGTGCATGCTCCACTCCCAGAGAGGAATACGGGTAACTGAGGCCTAGACACACCATAATTTAAGGCTCCCCAGAAGAGTCATTGTCCTCCTGTGACGTTCCAGGGTACAATCCAGACTAATGAGTAGTTGTGTCACGCCTGCCCTCTAACCTGGGGTACCCTTTACAACACCTCGCTGCTGCAGCCTCCGGCTTGAACTGCTCACAAACAGCCTCCAACATGTAAGTCACTCCCAGCTGTGTTTGAATGTGTGCTGCAGCCAGCCGGCCATACCGTGGCTCTTACCAGCCTGGGTTATACTGCAGGGTGACCCCAACACACCCCCACTCCCAGATTTCCCCCCAGAAACTTATGTCTGTGTTATTACAATACATGTGCCCGATTACACTATAATACCACATGTGATACCCGTTACAACATGCAGCCTCCTCTTACCATAAATCAGTCTAACTTCTTGTTACAGTTAGTATTCCCTGTATTTATTTTTGCTTGTATACTCCCTCCCCACACTCACCCCCCGATCTCCCTCAAACAGAACCCTCTCCCCTCCTTGCTACAACTAGGTGTTCCACTCAGGGGCAAATTAACCTTCTCGCCAAGCAATTAGAATTGCCCAACTCCCAGACCACACACTAAGCAAAGGTTTCAGAGTAACAGCCATGTTAGTCTGTATTCGCAAAAAGAAAAGGAGTACTTGTGGCACCTTAGAGACTAACCAATTTATTTGAGCATGAGCTTTCGTGAGCTACAGCATCCGATGAAGTGAGCTGTAGCTCACAAAAGCTCATGCTTAAATAAATTGGTTAGTCTCTAAGGTGCCACAAGAACTCTAAGCAAAGAAAGGGTGATGTGTCGAGGAGTCTGGGAGGGTGAGGAGGTAGGTGATTTACCTATAAGAATGTATATATTTCACTAGCTCACTGTATACAAATCTATACATCTGCTTAATAGGAGCTTGCCTTTTATGTGGTGTAACTCGTGAAGTGACCCTATAGCAGGTTTTAAGTTGAACTATATAGCATCCAGAATATAGGGGAAGATGAACAAACATTTCATCTGCTTTTCTTTGGTCGGTATCATTATTCAGACAAAGCCCATGCTCAGAGATATGCCATCCATGTCATTTCCCCCTGTATTCCTCTAGCCGTTAGATAACAAAACCCGAAGCACTGATCATTATGTAGGGATAACCTCAGCTGGCCATTATAGAACCATCGCGTTGTCACAATTCACATCTAACACTAATGGTTTTGAACGTGATTTTAAAGGTTAAAGAGCACGGAGGCAGAGACAGCTTTAGAAAACAGGTTTGCTTGGCATGTCAACAAGCCTTTGGAAATGGCAAGCATGCAAATGGCTCTCTCTGTACACAGTGGTACAATACATGCTTGCAAAACATTTGGTAGTTTTGAAATATTTCTGACGCAATTGGTTGGATTTCTTTCCATCCAGTTACAAAGAGTGCAAAAGGTAACCACATGTTCTCGCTCGTTGTGCTACATCCCATATTAAAATAAATGCCTCCATCTTATTTCTAGTTTATTGATAAATACAAGTTAGTCACTTTCCTTAATATTAAACTGCAAATGCTGTTAAATGCGCCATTAACAAAATGCATGAACTTTTTAATGTGATTAACATGGTCATAACTATCTGATGTTTCTTGCTGATTGAATCTGCCACTTCTATTTACCAGGAAAATAAATAACACATGTTTACTGTCTTTCTAAAAGGTTCCTATTTATTTTGTGGTCATTTCCCACTTACGATATTTCCAGCTTAATTTAATAAAACAGCTTTTTACATGGATTTAAAAAAAGCTCTTATTGTACATTGTCTTCAAAATATTTTGCCTTTGAGCCATGGGCTTTTATTTGTAGGAACGACCAATCACCCTGTGTGTGAGGGCTGTAGTACTCCAAATTAAAAAGAGAAACAGCTGTATGTTTTACAGATGTCTATAGCACTTAGGCTGGATATTGCTGGAATCTTTGCTTCTCTCCCTCTCCCTGAATTTTGTAGTTTTTATCATGAAGGAAAAACATAGATGAAAGCCAAAACATACAGGGTTTCCTCTTAGTGCACGCCTTCAGGCCCTGATTCAGAATCCGTCCTTATTCAGCAAAGCACTTATACCTGTGCTTAACTTCAAGTACATCCTTGGATTTAAGCACGTTTAAATGTTTTGGTGAACTGGGGCCATAATTTCGAATACATTTAACAGCAGCAACAAAAAATTATCCAACTGTTGCCAACTCCTATGCTTTTATTGCAAGTATCACAATATTTTTATTGGTTTTTTTTCTTTATGTCCCAGCTGCTGAAGTCAAGTTATTACTTGAGAGTCTCAGCTTCTTTAAAAGGGGTTGGTAGGTTTCTAGTCCTCATGGTGGGGGAAAAAGCTTCGAAAGAGTGAAGTGAGCATAATCTAATGGCTCAGAAACAAGAAAGCAAATAGAGATTCCCAACTTTTATTTGACCTAAAAATGTCTCATGCTTTTTTTTAAAGTCAACCATATGACTTTGGGGTCTGCTCAGTGTTTGAATGCTTGGTTTTCACAAGATTGTTTCCCTCGGTGAGACAACTCTATTCAGTGCATTCCCAAGATTCTTTAAAGGCTCAGAAGCCATAAATGAGTGTTAAGGCTCAATCCTGCTTTGCAAAGTGAGAATGCACACTGATTTTAGACCGCCCGCCCTAGGACATACCCACCCAGGCACAGTGGCTGATGTTAGAAGACAGCAGTGTGCTCTCACATAACGATGAGCAGATTTGAGCCCTAAATCTGGAGAACTCAACAGCTGCCCCGAGTCAAAAAGAAACAGAGATAATGCATAACTGAAATGGCAAGTCATGGGATAATTAAAACATTTGTGACAATAAACCAAAGAAACAACAAACAAACAAATAAATCAGAGAGCCATGTGCTCCCATGTGCTGCATGTTGCACAGCAAAGAGCCAGTCCAACATAATAGAGACCTGCCCCCCCACAGCCAATGTCAGTATGATGCCTTTGGGTGGAAAACAATAGATCTGGCAGTACACAGGACACCCCCAGTTTGGTTATATAAAAATAATATGGACATGTGGCTTGGGTAGAAGTGGGTGGAGTTAGAAGGTGAACCATTTACACTGTTGCATGAGAGGCTCATGGGATAGTACTAAACAATGACTGTAAGCTACAGCAGCACACATCTAATGCTATTTCACATAGCAATGCATGTTGGGCCAAATTTTCCACTGCCATACTGATGACCAAACTGAGTGTGGGACTAGGCTATGACGTACCTAGGGTCCCACAATATCCCCTCTGGTTTAAGGGCTGTATGCGTCTTCATAACCAGGAAAGCTGGTGTTTATCACAAGATTGGTTTTGTGTCAATGGTATTGTACATCTCACTGCTGCTCTGCTTTGACGAAATCGGAGGCTTTTGTGGCACGTGCTCTCCTACTCATTGACAACACTAGCAGAAAGTGTATTTTAAAAAACTCAGGTTCTTGTGTGACTGATTGACAACGTTGCTATATGCTTTGTTAAAGATAATGATTGAGGAAAGAAAAAAAAAAAGAATCTCCAGAGGACACTTTCAATTTTAGAACCTGCACCAAAATTCATTGAAATGAAGGGAAAGACTATTAAACTAAGAGAAATTCACTAAACTATGCAACCTTCTCGACGTGGAGACAAGGGATTCCTTCAGATGCCTTACAAGTCTTGGGATTTTTAGATGGCTTATTTTCAGTTCAGGCACTATATGCCTGTGTGTGATAGTCATGCCACTCGTGTACATTCAGCTTGCATTGCTGGGGTTTAGTGCTGGTCATTTACACTGACTGCACATCGTTTTATTAAAACATGGATGTTTTTAAGGGAGTAATCCATTCATGGTTATGGATGTTATGATTTTTTTCCACTGGCTATTTACACAGTATTTCCAAGAGCTGAACATCAGCTTATTTGAGCTCTGCTAAGACCACCTTCTAAGTGGTAAGAGCCAACTTAGTTTTCAGTAACAGCTCACTCATAGGACTCCGGGGCTACTTGAGCATGACTGCTCATGATAAACTATCTGACTGCCTATGCACAGACCTCAGTTTGAGCAACTGAAATTAACCAGACGTATTTTAAATAAGATGGATTTAAACCATTTTCTTTCTAGTAACAAAGGACCAGCTCTGTATTCGTTAAGTTACTAAAACCTCTATTTTTATTATTAAATTGTTGTCATGTACAGTGTATGCTATTTCACTGCAGATATCCAAATTGCTCCTGACATAGTTAAGTAAGATTAAATTGTGTGTCTGATTGAGGCAGGTACTGCAATATGTTATCAGTGGATGCCAAAGAGGTCAAACAGCACTGAGATCCTTTACTATATGCTTATCTCATTTTTTTTTATTTATAGAGCAAGTTGTCATCTTTGACTATTGCATAATAATGTGAAAATGTGGAGCGTCTCAATGTGTTGGCTGCCAGTCAGTGGCTTAAGGAGAAATGGACCCTAAAAATTGCATCACACTTTTTGTAAAGTGCTGTGAAATCTTTTAGGATCTAAAGCTTTAAATGCTCGGATCCCCCATTTTACATGGTGGCCCATTTGCTGCCTCTCCAACCCTTTGTCTAGACTGCAAGCTTTCTAGGGCTGAGACTACTACTAGGTGTATATGCAATGCCTAGCACTCAGTTGAGGCCTCTTGGGGCTACCTTAATACAAACAAATAATAATGATGAGCTATTATTGTTATGGAATCAGAATTAGTCACAGAGTAGGAATTATAGTCAGGATTCAGACTGGCTAACGCAATTTGAGTAGCGCCTAACTCCTCAAGTAGCCCAGCTGAAATCGATGCGACTGCTGAAGACTGAATAAGGGTATAAGGCTCTGGCCCTCTATGAGCAATCATTTGTCAGGTAGAGGGTTTGTACTGAATGGAATCCCACATGTTTTAGGTACTGTGGGGTGTAAGAAACAGGACCAAGGGCTCAGTGCACTTCCCATTGGCTGCAGTGGCCTATAGAACAGGCTTGGGGTAACCAGAGGCACCGCAGAGTTTAAAACAAATTATCCCCCCCAAACTAAAAATGAAAATAGAGTTAAGAATAAGGTTTCCATTACCAAAAATGCTGTGACCTGGAACTTTTAGTCACCCAGGACCAGATCCAAACCAGACTGAAATCATTAGCAGTCCTTCCATTAACTTCAGTGAGCTTTAGATCAGGTCACTATCCTTATTTCTCTCGGGGTTCCTGGCTTGCATATTAGAGGAATTTTTAAGTGCAAACAAATTTAGGAGGGTTACAAAGTCCTCAATAAAGTTGATAAATTAGGGATACCGACCCACAATAACTTTTAATTAATGTGTATATGTGACAGCAGTCTCTGCCTCCAGCTGTTCACCATACATTAGAGCTGGACAAGTTATTCACCTAATTGGGTGCCCAGCTGGGTCCAAAAACAGATATGGGGAGGGCGTTCTTAAAAAGTTTCACAGGTATAGATTTAAGGGGCTTTTTATCAATCAACAAATACATAAATAAATAGAAATGTTTTATATAGAGTTTGGAATGTGCATACAGTTAATGATCAGCACAATCAATAAATTCAGGTTAGCTAATCAATGAACTGTATTTGTCAAATTTGCCTCTTCTCTTTGCAAATTGATCAAAGTTATTCAGACCTTGTTTGTGTTAAATACTACTGGTCAAATGATTGTTAACATTTGGGCTTGTTCACTGACTGCTTGTGGTGAATAATCAGTATTCCATTCTTTTTTTATTCACATTCATATAATAGAAAGTTAGGGCTGGAAGGGACCTCAAGATGTTACCTAATGTACCCCCCTGTACTGAGGTAGGACCAGGTAAACTTAGATAATTGCTGACAGGTTTGTCTAACCTGTTCTTAAAAATCTCCAATGACGGTGATTCCACAATCTCTCTTGGAAGCCTATTTCAGAACTTAGCTATCATTATCGTTAGAAAGTTTTTCCTGATATTTAACCTAAATCTCCCTTGCTGCAGATTAATCCCATTACTTCTTGTCCCACCTTCAGTGAACTTGGAGAATAATTGATCATTGTCCTCTTTATAACAGCCCTTAACAGAAATGACAACTTTTAGGTTATGGGCCCCCTCTGTCTTCTTTTCTCACCTTTCCTCACAATTTAGGTTTTCATTTTTGTCACTCTCCTCTGGACTCTCTCCAGTTTGTCCACATCTTTCCTAAAGTGTGACACCTAGAACCAGACATAGTACTCCAGGTGAGGCCTCACGAGTACCAAGTAGAGCGGGACAATTGCCTCTTGTGTCTTACATATGACACTTCTGTCAATACAGCCTAGAATGATAGACTGATATTACCCTTTTTTGCAAGTGCATCACATTGTTGACTCTTGCAATTTATGATCCACTATAACCCCCAGATCCTTTTCAGCCTAGCTAGTCATTCCCCATTTTGTAGCTGTGCATTTGATTTTGCCTTTCTAAGAGTAGTACTTTGCACTTGGCTTTATTGAATTTCATCTTGTTGATTTTAGACCAATTCTCCAAATTAACAAAGTTCTTGCAATGCCTCCCAGCTTGGTGTCAGCCGCAAATTTTGTAAGCACATTCTCCACTCCATTATTTTAGTCATTAATGAAAATATTGACTAGTTCTAGACCCAGCACAAACCTCCACAGGACCCCCCTAGATCTGTTCCCACAATCTGACAGTGAACCATTAATAACTATTCTTAGTATGGTCTTTCAACCAGTTCTGCAACCACCTTAGAGTAATTTCACCTAGACCACATCTTCCTAGTTAGGTTATGAGGATATCATGTAGGACTATGCCAGGAGCTTTATTATAATCAAGATATGTCACGTCTATAGCTTCCCACATCCACTAGGCCAGTAATCATGTGCAAGAAGGAAATTAGGTAGGTTTAGCCATAATTTGTTCTTGAAAAAGCCATGCTGGCTATTCTTTATAACCCTATTATTGTCTACATGCTTACAAATTGAATTGTGCAATAATTTGTTCCAGTATCTTTCCAGGTATCAAAATTAGGCTGGTTGGTCTATAGTTTCCCTGGTCCTCTTTGTCCCCCTTTTAAAAGAGAGGTACAGTGTTTGCCCTTTTCTGGTCCTCTGGGATCTCACCTGCCCTCCATGAGTTCTCTAAGATAATTACTAATGGTTCAAGATTGCTTCAGTTAGCTCACAGAATGAACTTCATCAGATCCCTTTGACTTGAATACATCTAACATATCCAAATAGTCTTTAACTTGTTCTTTCCCTATTTTGGCTTGCAGTCCTTTCCCCATGTTGTTTATATTAATGATATTAAGTATCTGATCACTATTAACCTTTTTAATGAAGACTGAAACAAATTTGACATTAAACACCCCAGTCTTCTTGCAGTCATTTGTCATTGGCCCTTCTTCCCTGCTAAGCAGAGGACCTATACTTTCCTTTGTCTTTGTTTTGCCTTTAATGCATTTTAGAATCTCTACTTACTGCCTTTTATGTCCCCTGAGAGGAGTAACTCATTTTATGTCTAATCTTTCGGATTTTGTTCCTCCAGGCTTGTGCTATTCTTTTGTACTCATCCTTAGCAATTAGCCAAGGTTTCGACTTTTTGTAGGATTGGTTTTTGATTTCCAGGTAATTAAAGAGCACCTGATGGAGTCACATGGGCCTCTTACTAGTCTTCCAATCTTTCCTTCACATCGGGATAGTTTGCTGTTGTGCAATTAATACTGTCTCTGAGAAATTGTCAGCTCTCCCATAGTCCTTTTTCTCTTAGATTTTCTTTCAAGGGAACCTTACCTACCAGTTCTCTAAGTTTGTTAAAGTCTGCTTTTGGGGGGTTCATTGTCCTTATTCTGCGGCTCTAACTCCTTCATTTCCTTAGAATCATGAAATCTTCATCTGCCTATGAATATTGCAACATTACATACCATGCCCATCACCATTGCATCTAATGTTCAGAATTCACTATTCAAACTGTGTTTTGTCAACCAAGTCATATGGCATAGTTTTTGTTCAGATGACCTAAAGTGATCACTTTTAGTGGGAATAGGTTCATTTGCTGATGAATGCCCTACTTCAGTACTTGCCTAAACATTCATATAGACAAAATATGGTCTTACAAATGCTTTCTGACAGGTAAACAGAAAGTGGTCAAATCCTTATTGCAGTTCGGCTTTCAGAAGTGTGTTCATGAATAGTTTTATCCACCTCTACCCTCAGGCATTCAGTGCCTGTTTTCCCCTTTGGATTATTTCTCTCCTTATACCCACCTTCTGGGCCCAGTCATGCAGTCCTTATTCCAACCAAAGCCCCACTCATTTTGCCTATATGAGGACTGCAGCACTGGGCCCTCAGTTCTAACCTTCTTTAAAAAAAAAAAAACGTTCCTGAGCATTGCAATACCATTTATACTGTGCAGTCCATGAAAGACCCAGTACTGCTCCCATTAAAATCAGTGGGATTTTTAGCAAGAGCACGCCTGGAATCCTTAACCTGACTAGTGCTTTAAAACAACTGAACAAGAAACCAAACAATGGAAGGCAAATTTTCATGAACTGAGTTCAAAGACTAAAATAAAATGGAGTTAGAAATTTACAGCTTA
This sequence comes from Natator depressus, assembly GCF_965152275.1. NCBI lineage: Eukaryota > Metazoa > Chordata > Testudines > Cheloniidae > Natator > Natator depressus. Next base: position 57,211,240 of record NC_134244.1, read on the forward strand.
ATGTTCTTTAAGTTAGCAGAACAAATAAACTCTGGGTTTCCTTATTGACTGTTAACCACAACAACCTAAGACTTACTCCATTTCATCTTTGTTCATTTAATATCGGGATTTTCTTTTTATTTTATTGACCTGGAAACATCCATTTTTCTGGCTGGAGCTTATTATGTAAAGAAAGCATAAAGGGACTCATTACTTTTTAACTACTAGCAGAGAAGGGAACAGAATGTATGTATTATTTTCCATAAGCACAGCACTTGGTAACACTACTATTTCAAACTATGCATTATTAGTATCCAGAGCTACATGAAACAACCTTTATGTAATATAATTTATCTAATGTCTCCACCCAGTTAGCTAAAGAGCTGTATTTTTATAGCATGGAAGTGAAGATTCAAATAATTTTTTAAAATTCTTTTCAATATATTATTGTAAACCAAATGTCTGGTTTGTATCTGGGCCTCAGTTCAGCAAAGCACTTCTGCACGTGCGTAACTCTCATTGACTTTAAACGTAAGCATCTGCTTAAGTGCTTTGATGAAGATGGGTGGACTTAGGCGTAGGCTTACTGTGCTTTGCTGAACTGGCACCTTAATCCTGAAGGGAGGTTTTCAGAGGCATAAAGGAGAGTTAGGTATCCGAAGCCTATTGACTTTGCGTGGGAGTGGGGCACATAACTGCTTTCTGTGCTGTTGGAAATCTCCCCCTAAAAGTCCAGCCCCCTTACTTTTGTAAGTCCTTGACTTTCACTGGAGTGCTTATGCGAGTCAAGTTTACTCAGGCGAGTAAGATTTTGTAAGGGGCTCTAGATGTAAGTAAAAACTGGGCAAATAAAATACTTGATTAAACTAGTTCCTTCCCCAGCTTCCTTGAACAGGAAATTGCCATATTTCCAATGTGTCTCTTTCTAATTGAGACTTCCAACGTATCTTTTTGAGACTGTCTAAATATTATCTATGTTTGAATACAAAATTCAAAAGGAATTCATTGTAACCACACAGTAATTGAACTAGTGGGTTAAACAGAGAAAGAGAGAGAACTTGCCTCAGGGCTTAGGGTCCGTGAATACCATCTTTACCAGAGACTAAACATTGCAAGCCACCCTCCTGGTAATGGATGGGCATTTTAAAGAGGTAAATGTTAAACAGCGATGAAGCATAATTGGAGCTGTTTGTTGTGCATTCATTGATGAAATGCCAGCAAAACTGAGTCAGTTCAAAATGACATGTTTATGTGACATCAAAGAGCCTCTGCTGACTTGACATTAGATCTGTGACAAATGTATACATTGGAGTCATGCTTGCCATTAACTTCTATTTAGACCTTCTCTGCTTACTTTGCACTGTAAAGAGAAACATTTGTGACTCTGCTCAAGCTGGTCACTTGGTAAACATGTACAATGTTGTGTTAGCAACACAGGCAGAGAAAGTGGTTGAAAAACGCTTCTGGGCCTACTCTAGTAAATATATATTCGCACACGGTGACTAAAGTGCTGCTTCTTGTTGCCTCAAGGAGAGACGCAGTCAGAGAGAGAAAAACCTAGCAGTACACTGCTGTGTGCTCTAGCCAAGTATTTGCAGTTTACACATTTAAAAAACAAAACAAAACAAAACAAAAAACCTGGTTCCTACAGCTCCTCAGAAAATATTTAGATTTGTTTTACTAGACACCAAAGATTGACCTGGAGAGGTCAACCAGATGGAAGCCAGAGCTTACACCGCGTCTACTGCTATAGCCGAGCCAATTACAGCTTCTCTGCTCTTTCTGGCCAGGTCACAGACACAGTCCCACAGGACTGATTGCTCACATGCTGACCACATGAGCATCGTTGCTAGATATTTTTTTTTTCAAAAAAGCAAAACATTGTGGTAAAAGTTATCCTTGATGTACAATCATATTTACTGCTTCTTCTGCTCACTAGCAAATAAATGTCACTTATTAAAACATATCCAGTATTCATGAGCATTTCATATTACGGCTTCTCCAAATTATGCCAAGATGAGAGGTGCAAGACCGACCCTGGGGTGCAGGGCTGCCATCTCTATTGCTGTATAGGTGTATTACCTAGTAGGTTATTTTATCTAACCTCGCAGAATGACAGGCTTCAGAGTAGCAGCCGTGTTAGTCTGTCTACTCCTGTTCTTTTATCTAACCTCGTTCACCCTATCCACTGTGGTGGGAGGCAAGGGAGGAAGCGATCAACATTATCCTATTCAGGTGGGACTGCAGATAGAAGAGAAAACCACTAGGACTTGGGAACCAGTTTCCTATACCTATAACTAAAAAGCTGAGAGATGCAGTACAGAAGCACCAGCAGGACCTGAGACTGAAATCACTGAGGTTAGCTGCAACAGTCAGAGGTGTTTGCTAAACAACAGCATGTGGATGGAAAGGCTTGGCTGTTGTATTACAGGTGCTCAGAATCTCTGAAAATCCAGCTCTAGTTAGTATTCTCTCTCCATTAGCTACCACTCTAGATATCTCCATTGTCAAGGTTAAGAAGTTTGCCATAGTGGCTAGCCAGCTAGAAGAGTGACCATCCCGGGGCAGCAAACTACATAAAGGTCTCATCTAATAATCTCCTCTTAATTTACCCTTCCAACCAGTCAGCGAAATAAGTATGAAAAACACAACGCTTTGTGGTAAAAGTGATCCCTGCCATACTTCATCACTGTCAGTAATATGTAATGCTTCTTCTGCTTACTAGCAAATCGATAACATATTTAGGCCTTAGGGTGCATGCTGTGAATGGGGTGCTTGAGCATCTGTTTCCCCAGAGACTTTAACCACTCTTCCAGTGAAACAAGAGACTGGAGTATAGAGGAACAGCATTTTACCATTCCACTAATGCCTAGCTACAGTTCCAGATGGAGAGCAAGCAAGGTGCACTCAGGTTCACAATAAGTTTCAGACTGTTTATGGTGGGGGTCTGTACAGTTTTCAAATGGAAAATAAATGAACAGCTCAGAATATACTGAGAACCTCAGTTGGATCCTGGGTTTGATTTAAACTAGTGACCTAAAAGTGAAAGGTTCTAAGTCACATGACCAATCCCTTGAGTGATCCATTCCTTCTGACCTACAACACGTAAACTGACCTAGTGTGCCCCTGAACAAGTCCCCTAATGTACAATTCAATTTACCCAGCAAGCAATTAACAGTGGTGTCACATGACTTAATTTATTAATAAGTTTCCCAGCATTTGCTGATGATCTGCAGATGACTCCCTGGTCACATGGTGCTAGCTCTCTCCTTGTTTCCGTCTGAGAATGAAGTAGAACCAATGGTGCTCTCGCACCAGAGCTCACTGGTTACCATGGTCTGTGACTGCAGCCATCACCAATTCTTCCGCCTATAACAAGCCCATTGGCGCCACCTACAGCAGGTTTGAAGCAGTCCTTGGTATGGTCTTCTCTTCCCTGGCTCATACCACAGGCCTCCAGAAGAAATGGCCTTTTGTTCAGTCTTTCTTCCTCTGTCACTTGCTCACTGCAAGCCCTTCCATCATCATCTTCTGGTTCCTGACCCCCACCCTCATCGCTCAGTCCTACCCACATCACATCAACATCTCCACCCTTCCTTTTCCTGTCTCCTCTACTCCCATCCTCCTTACAATTCCCCTTCTATTCTCTACCTCATACTGTCTGTCTTCCTTTTTACCTCTGGTGACCTCTCTCTCAGTCCGGCCCAAACTAGTATCCTTACTCTCCTCCTCTCTCACACACACATTCCTTCAGCCCTGCTCCTCAGGCTCTGCTCCTCCCAATTCTACAAGCCCTGCTTGATACACAGCCTCTTTCATCCTACTCCCTTCCTTCATGTGCTCTTCGGGCTACCACCTGAAGAGATAAGGCTTCTGTTATGCTCCTTGGTATAGTCTTCTCTCATTCCCTCTGATCTGAAGGCTGAGAGATCAGTGAAGGAAACCTCGTCTCCCCACACCCACTTTATCTCATTTGGAATCCAGTTTGCCTATCTCTTCTCCATGGGAGTGACTGTTACATGCCAGCCCCGGTTCCCCATCCTCCTTTTCCTCCCAGAGAAGTATGAATATTTTAACAAGTGGCTCCCACAGAATCCTTTGCCAAAAATCTTAGATTAACAGCACCTCACTGGAAAATGGCAGACTTGTTTCCTGAAAAGTACACACCGCAGCCACCCTTGAGGCACAGTAGTGTTCATCGCCCACACTGCCTCCTTCTGGCCATCACAGAGTTCTGGTCTACTGGCCATTCCCATGCTATTGCCCCCTAGTCTGAGTGCAGGTCCCTTCCACCCTCCCCTGGAGACAGGTGCCACAGCGGTAAACATGCTAGGGGTTCTGGAGCACAGCGTGAAGTGATGTGATTTGAAGGGGGTGGCAATAGAGACCTTGCTAGAGGCACGACCAAAGTATCCTTCCTTTGGATTTTATTTAAATGCTGGTCAGGGGCCAGCTGAGTCAATTTGGCTTCACTTCTATTGTGAACAATGAGAAGTGGTAACCATTTTGAAAGAGACTTTTTGTTAATGGCAGCTCTCCAGCTTCACTCAGGAATAGGAGATGGTAGCAAATTTGGAACAGAGACTTTTTTGTGTCAGGTCCTGGTGAAAGAGACACTTTCTGTTGTGAACAGGAATGACAATTAAGAATGACCATTAACCCTAAATATTTATATATCTTGAATTGAGAGTTCAGTGAGTTTTGTATCTATGGTTATTTTGAAGGGTCTCTATTGTCCCATTAAGAAGATAATTTGGGAGTTAAGATTAATTTTTAAATGGGTCCTTTAAGAAGTTTAGCAACTTGTATCAGACACTTAACTCAAACTAATGAGTGAATTCATTTGAAAATTCTCAGAAAATTTATTCTGTGCCCAAAGAGGAAGAGCAGCAAGTTCTTGTGGAGGATTCACTGCAGTCTTCATACATAACGAAGTGGTTAAATTCCTGCTTTAAGTGCTAGTCAGTGCAGGTTTTCACTATGGCATTATGAGCAGCACTTCCCGAATGTGCTGCAATGCCATGGTACAAAGGGATGTAATAAGGACAGAATTTCAGCCCTAACTTGGAATTCCTTTGCCTTTGTGAGCTTGTCATCCAGCTCTCTATCTGAACATGCTGCAGGTTTTTCTTCTTTGTGGTTCAGTAAATAAATAGAGAAGAGATTTTCAATCTGTGTTATATTATTTCTGTCTCCCATTATGTTTTATTCTTTGTTTCCTTTTTGCCTTTGCCAGCCACTGTCTTTTGTCTGGAAAGGAGGAAATGTAACTGGCGGCTGGCTACCTACACAGCCAAGAGATATTTCTTTTCAGTCAGTAAGTGATGACACTAACTTCCCCTCTAAGGGCACACATCTTCAAGTGCAAAAAAACCTCAGGTCTCAGAATTCTCTCTCAGCAATTTTGCATTTGTTTTGACTTTGCTAACCTTTCCTTTGTTTTTATGCATGCTTATGATCATCATATGCGGGGAATGTACTAAATCTAGAGCATACTGAAGGAAGGAAATTTTGTCACTGGAGTATATAACTCAGGTGCCCAGATGTCCCAATATTATCAGGACCGTCCTGATATTAGCGGCTTTGTCTTATATACACAGCTATGCCCCCCTGAAAAAGAGTGTCCCAATTTTTCACACTTGCTGTCTGGCCACCCTATACATAAACATGTGCATAAAATACCATATCATCTTATTTTCATTGATAATCTGTGCTGCAAATGGATTGATTAAGATTTCAAATAAAGGTATTTAGACGTCAGTTAGAGGAGGGATGGCCTTGGGGTTAAGGCACTGTACTGGGACTCAGGAGATCTATGTTCAGTTCTTGGTTTTGCCACATGCTTGGACAGGTCACTTAATCTCTCCGGGCCTTGCTTCCCCATCTGTGAAATGGGGATAATACTCTCTCTCGCCAGATCTTTTGTCTGTCTTGTCAGAATGTCCTGGTTTTGCACTGTGATCTGTGCAGACAGAATGCATTGACTTCAGTGGGGCTTGGTGCGGGTGCAGCCGTCCACTTGCACAGATGTCAATGTAGGATGGGATCCTTAGTTTGTCTCTACATACTTGTAGAATGACTATGAGGGCCCTCATCTTGGGTGGGGTCAGTCAGTTCTATGGCGATACCAACAGCCATTAACATTTATCAAGGGTTCATGAAGTACTAGAGCCTTGAAAAGATGCAGCAAAAATAAAACAGGTGTCCTTAGGCTGTTAATACTGAAGAACTTGTATACTTAATATTAAATGGCTCCTCATTCTTCTTATAGTGTTGTCATCAGAGACTGCAACAGTGGAGTTCTACTCTGGAAATGGCTCTGCAAAACTAGCATAAGGGATTATTCTATGCACTGACTCCATATCAGGTTTGCTCAGCTTACAAGTAAAAAGGATGCTTGGTTGTTTTTTTTTGTTGGTTTGTAAACTCACAGCTATAACAAAAAAAACACTGCCTAGAGACTGAAAAAAATCAAGCTGTGTTCTGGGTCCTGCAGCATCGTTAGTACCTGTGCAGGATACTCAGTGACACCTGTGCAGCCCCACAATCAACAAACTCTCCTCTCACTTATATCTGTGTGATCCCAGTGTCTACAAGCCAATGGTACAGGTGGAGCTGAAGGTATGATTTGGTCCTGCAGTTGGATCTTAGGCCCTGGTCCTGCACCACAGTCTACAACGGCAGGATCTTGCACCGCCTCATAGAAGACAAGTCCTTGATTTTTCAGCCTAAAGATTATAGTAATAAGCTCTCTCTGAGATGCATTTCAATTCCTTGAGGATTATTGGAGGTGGTACACACTACCGACTAACTCAATACTTGTGTATTGACAGTTTATGTCCTCTTATCACTAAGTATGACATTTTAAGCTGTCAGGCAAAGCCCAAGAATAAGCATGGGGAAAACTGTACAATATTGTAGAGACAGAGACAGGACACAGACCACTTGTATAGCCTAGCTGTGGTCACAGCACTGACTGCCTACACAGAGCTATGGTACAGTGAATCTACGCAGATCACAAATCTACTGGCCATTCCTGCAGGAATCCCTGTTCCCCCCTATGCTCCTGTGTGGGGGGAAGTTGCTCCAGAGCTAGGAGCTCCCCCTCCTGGTTCATTTTCTATTTTCCCTGACAAATACTATAGAAACGTCATGTTCCTACTGTATTTTTCGACTTCTTCGGTGTGCAAGGGGCCACAGGACTTGGCCTAATGGGATTATTTACTAATGGGTTACAAATAATTGTGCATGTTGATATGTAATTGATAATATGTCTGTTGACATTGATTAAATAAGGAGTAAGATGTTGCTGTTTTCTCTATGGCAGTTAGCCTATTAATTTCTGGCTGCCTGCAGTATCTTAGCATCTCGTAGGCTGAGGGACTGCCAGAAGAAAGCCTTCTTCAAGCGAATGAGGATAGCATGAAATGATCAGGTGAGGAATAGGCTTAAGAAATATCATTCAAGTTTGTCAAATCAAACACCAAACAAACCAACCAACCCTCCCCTTCCATCCTTTCCCCCAGCCCATTAAATAGCCTCAATCCTGCTTGGAGAAGTATTGCCAAGGAAAGCAGCTTCTGAGATCAGGAATGTTTTGCTGAAGTTTGATTTCTTCCCCACAAAGCATGTCTGGTATTAGGTGTCTTCCAGGCCCAACTTTATATTTCCTTTCTAAGGATGCTCTGTGCCAAAGGCCATCATTTTTATTAGTTATATTTACTCAGGTAATACAAATGTAATAAGACCAAAGGAAAGCAACAGATAACCGAAGCTAGTAGGGAGGTGATCAGTGCCTAGTCTGCGACTTGGAAGGGACTGAGGATATTGGTCATGCCAGTCTCTCTTATGCATTGGTCCAGGCACCCAGGGGTAAGTGGTTGCAGAGTGCCACACTACTCCTTCCCTTTAGCAGGTAAGCGGGGGCAAGGAATGGGGGGGGGGAGCATTGCCATCACACTCAGGTCAGCAATGCTGAGCCAGCACTGAAGGTGCTGCAAGTTGCTGCTTGCTCCCAATAGAGCAAACAGGAGAAGAGCGGTAACTCGGAACAGTAACTCAGAGGTGAGCCAGTGCCTCATGGGGCTAGTCGTGGGATGGAGCAGCCTTTGCTTGGAGCTACGCCCAAATTTACAATCTAGTCCTGTGTGACAGGCATATCAAGCCCCTCAGCATGCTCAGCTATTACACAATGTGGGATGGTCACATGCCGAACAAAGTGATTCAACACCTAAGATGGAGGCAGTCTCCCCTTGATACTCAGGTTCTGATCTTACAGGCAGGCAGACACTACCCTGCATACTTAATGCTTTTATTTTTCTGTCACATAATTGAGTGGTGTTTTCCCCCCTGGGTTCAAGCTTTTATTTAGACTACAGGCAGCAGAGTCACAGTTGCACAATGGAAAAGTTACAAGCTTGGACCTCTGGCTAATAAATACAGTATTAATGAACAGAAGCTAAAACAGACAGACAAGCACAGGGATGCTAAGTACCTTTAAAGCTGCGGAAGTAGCATGGGTGCTATGGATTGTATATAAGTGCTTCATGAGGTACCAAGCCTTTTGATTAAAATCATGAATGGCACTGTAGAGCAGGGAGAAAACCAGTGTATAGGCCAGTCTGTATCATTCTATTCTTTTCAGGATTAGTATAGTCTAAAACTACCGTACATTAAGCCACAGTTGGGTTCTGTCATGCTCCCAGGAAAATAATGAACATTCTCCTTGCGTAACGGCTGCAGACTACTCACCAGCATCACTGAAGCACCAGTTGCAAGGAGAGGCAGGTATCAAGCAGCACCTTGATAAATGGCCTTTTGATAAGAAGAAAACTGACCCTGGAAATTAAGGGCAGTATTCTGACCCCACTTTTGCTAGGGCAAAATGGCAGGGGTGGGGAAGGGTGGTAGAAGACCTTCCTTCTGCCTTCCTGTTCAGGAAGCAGCCAAAACCCTGCACCTTGCCCTTGTTCAGGCAAGGGGGTGACGTTAGCTCTGGACATGCTGAAGGGCATAAGCTGGCCAAAGGCTTAACTTGACTTGTGGAAATGTTATTCTCTTATCGGCTTGTCTCTTAGTGCATCACACCCTGCTTCTTCCTCTCTGGCTATGCCACTAGCTCGCCCAACCACTTGTTCACTTCCCCTGCAACCATCTCTGTGCCTTCTTCCATGCTGTCCCGTGTACATAATGCCCTCCTTAATCTCAGCCGCAAGACTGCTACCCTGTCCCCTTCCAGATACTTCCTCAGGACCCTCTTCCACACCGGGGCCTTACAAATCAGTAGCCAACTAATCAAGGATAGACTGGGATGTAGCTGACTGCCATGTCTATCTATTCACATTGTTTAAAAAAAAAAATCAATGGGTATAAATTATATAATGTACATAAAACGTTTATTGATTGCATCCCTCTCACTCTTATCTTCCAAGTGCTGATTGTTGTCTTAGATTGTAAACTGCATGGAATAGGGACTGTGGTCTTACGTGTTATAAAGGGGCTAGCTGGGGCTCGACCCTCTCCGGGGCGGTGGGGAGCCACACCGCTTCACTACACACAGTTGAGGTTCGGGGAATTAGTTCGGCCGTGGGAGTCTCCCTCAGTAGCCCTTGCGGTAACCGAAATAAGCACCGTAAGCCCGGGCCCCAGGGCAGGGCAGGGCAACAGTGAGTCAGGCCCTCAGGCAGGCGCTGAGCAGTAGTAGTGTGCAATAATAGCAGAAAGCCCAGTCCCTAGGTCAGGGTGGGGCAACAATGAGTCAGGCGCTCAGGCCCCTCAGGCAGGGGTGAGCAGCAGCAGTGCGAATGTAGGCCTAAGCCCAGGCCCCAAAGGACCTGGGAGAGGGAAAGACGGCCACCCACGAGGTGGGTGGCAGGGGGGACGTGGGCCCTCCCACTCCACTGCATCCCAGCCCGGGGCCCTAGCAGCAGCAGAAGACCCGCTGCTGTGCCGGTGGGGATCCTGGCCGCAACACGCTGACATAGGCACTGGCAGTGCTGCAGCCAGACTAGGGTTGGCTGCCCCCGGGCTACTTCCAAACTCCCCCTCGGGTAATACCTGGGTCACAGTGGCATCCTCTGGGGAGTCCAGCATGATGGGTTCCTCGGGGTAGCAGGCGTGGGGCAGGCCCGGCAACTCCTCCGGCTAGCGGGCCTGGGGCAGGCCCAGCCAGTCCTTGTGTACACCTAGGGCCGCAGGGCCTTCCCAGTCGCGGGCTAGGCTGGAGGCATCTGGCCTCCCCAGCGGCTGTCTCCCCAGTGAGTTCAGAGGTCGAGGCTTTGTACTTCTGGGGCGCCGCCTGACTCTCTGAGGGGTGGGCTCAGAGTTCCCTAGCTCCACCCACTCTGGCGTCCGGAAGGGCTCGTCCCTTTCCGGGGTGGCGGGGAGCCACACCGCCTCACTACAATATTCAGACAGTAGCTAGCACAACTAGGGTCTTTGGGCACTACTGCAGTAGAAATAATACCACCTCATAAGGTAACAGCAGGATTCGCCCTACATGCACATGCAGAGGGTGCCAGTTGCTGGCTTAGGTCATTATGTGGACTACCCACCTTTGGGGGTGACAGTGCCAGGGGGACTGCAGCCACAATTCCCGCTTCTCTGCAGGTCAGTGCTTGGAGCTTTGACTCCACCTCCCTACACACTGGCTAACCCAGTTGAGCTGGTGCACAAAGCCAAATAATCTGCACTAGGGAAAGGAATGATACAGATTAATTCCCCACCTGAAGCAAGAGGAGAACCAAGACCAAATTGTGACTGAGTTATAGCTGGGTGTTCCTGGGGCAGCACAGCTACATGGTGTCCCTTAGCGCACGCGTGTGTGCGCGTGTGCGCGTGTGTGTAAGCTCTGCCATAAAAAAAACCCACCCCAAAAGACTGGTTTGGGTTTTTCTGGTTCTTGGTATTTTACCAAATAATCTTGTTCAAAAAGTGGATGCGACTGATATTTATACCTTTTATTTGCCTCCAGAATGGAGCTTGTGATGGCTATTCCACACCTCCAAATAAATACGGCCTTTACTTTTTAATTGGCTCCCTTAAGCACTTGAACTCTTTGTACACCTATTCCGATACACGATGGCTTTTCTATCTAGTATCAACCCAGAAGGCAAAGTCTCAAAATAACTCTGGTATATGCATAGAGAACACATTTAAAATAAAACACTCAATTGACAGTTCAAGCCTTGCAGCACTTGCCAGTGGATCTTCTCCAAGCAGGAGGTGTTCCAAGTCAGCATAGCACATGGCTAAGATAGCCTGCTTTCCATATTGTATTATCAGAGCATCTTCCAAAAGCTTTCCCACACAACAAAATGTCACCAAGAAGGTTTTACTCCAGCCTCTATATCGCAGGCTGCAGCTACAACTGGAGTTACTGCACTGTTGGCAGTAGAAGCTATCACTGACAAAGTACAGTTTAGGATCAGGCAAGCAAAAACTTTCACGGGCAGAGCTGCTTACTTGATACTGTGTACGTCTGTCTTTCAGAACAGATTTTTGCAAGATGAACACAGACAGTTTACAGCAGCGTCTTTGGCTTGAACTGGTCTAGTCTTTAATGGCCCGGTTCTCCATCCCTTCGCACCACGTTTACACTGATGTTAAGCCAATGAAATTGGAGTTACATTGACATACAACTCACACAGAAGAGTGGGGAGTTAGAGTCAATGTAGCAATGCAAAAATGGCACCTTAACTGTGTCGGGGTATCCCAGTTCACTGTGTGGTCCCCAAACCCCATGCATAAAGGTGGAAAGTCCCACTTGCTCCTTTCCACATCCTTTGGGGAAGCAAGACTTAACCGCAGAAGTAGATACCCTACTCAGACATAGCACCAATGATTTTATTTGGGCAGGGACCGTTCGGGGGGGCCCTGTGGGGAATCTTACAATACTACAAACAGACCAAGTGCCCAGTGCTTAAAAATGCAGAGTAATGCTGTCTTACCTGACAGAGTCCAGACCCAGAATAGGGTACTTCCTTCTCCTTGTGATGGTCACTAGTACTCGGGTGTGGTGCAAACCTGGAGTAGTGAATCCTAGTCTGCTGTATCACAAGGCATCTACCCTGCACAGGTCTGGGCTTCCCCACTGGGGGGTGGGCTGCTCTTCCAGCTCAACTGCAGCTGTATCCAGGCCTGCCCCCTGGATCAATCCCCAAGCCACAAGGTCAAGCTATATTTGGGCCTGCTTCCCTCCCCACCAGCAGTAACACTTGCTCACTGCCTAAACCCTCAGCTGTCTCTCAGTATTGTCCCTGTGGCAGCCAACTGGCTCTGAGGTAACCAGGGGACTGGCAACCAAATCACTTAGGCATGGCTGAGTTCTGCTCTGGAGTGGTGTTCCTCTCCTCCAGTGAGAGTCAGGGATGTAGTAGGTAGTCTATGGGGGAATTTTCTCCCAATCTTCTAACCAACCAGGGGTCTTGGGCAGATTCCCTCTCTGCCCACCTCCTATTTTATAAGGTCCATAGTGAGGTAGGGCTGGCTCTTCCACATTAATGCTATGTGCATGTGGAGTGAGGGCTCTATAACTTGTCTGTTTCAGAATCTTATCTGCTCCCTTTTTGACAAAAATCAGATTTTGCTACATGTTCCCCATGTTAGCACTGTATGGGCAGCACAGCTGTGGGGAGTGAGCAGAGTTCTATTCCTCCATGTGCACCTGCAACAAAAAGATTTACTAAGTTCCAGTCAGCTACACCTGGGCAACTACACCGGAGGCAATAGGGTTGTGTAGGTGTTAGCGAGGGCATAACTGGAAGACAATGGTATTACACAAATGTACCAAAAGACTAATTTGGCCTCCAGAATTTGTATTATTGGAGAAAACGGGTAGGACAGAAAGAACCTAACTTGACTGAGCTAAGACTGAGTTTGCAGAATTAATAGTTAGAGGGAAACATCTTTTTACTTGTAAACTCATGCATCTGATCTAGAACCACTGCGACCAAATAAACATGGAGCCCCACTGTGCCATTTTATGGCGTCACTTTTCAGACCAGAATTAATTTGTACTTATTGTTTCGGGTGGAGGAGTCATACATCTCTGGACAAAGGATCCATTGTTTTCTTTTGCTGTAGTGACCTCGACCAGAGTGAACGACAAAAGGGAAGATCACTGCATTCACTGACTTGAGGAATAAAACCCACCCAAGTTGGTATTCAGAAGCTTTCACCCACACCTTTGTTGGTCATCATGTTCCATCCCTCTAGTCCCATTCCTTCTCTTAGGCTGTACCTTCTGACCCACCTTGTGCTTAGAGGAAATGCAGCTTTCTCTAGGACTACACGTGCCACTTCAACAGCCACAGAAGAACGTTAAGGTACATTTCAAACTCTATGACGTAAGCATATATGCTATGGGCCTGCTCCCAGTGAGGTCCGTGAGCCAAATTCTCTGCTAGCATAATGCCATTGAAATCATGCCAGCAGAGAATTTGACACAATGAGTTTTGCCATGGACTGTAGTGGGAATAGTTCAGGCCCATACTGTACATGTTTGTATTCATATATACAACATGTGAAAACTTCAGCTCGTGGCACCTTTTATACTGGTGATGCTGCTTATACCGGATTATGTCCTATATTGAACAGTTCATGTCATAGGAGCAGAGTATGATATTGTAACCCACTGGTTAATGTGTGTTATGCATTCCTTCTTAAAGAAAGAAGGAACGGCCATACTGGGTCAGACCAATGGTCCATCTAGTCCAGTATCTTGTCTTCTGACATGTAACGGTGCTAGATGCTTCAGAGGGAGTGAACAGAACAGGACAATCTATCAAGTGATTCATCCTCTGTCATCCAGTCCCAGGTTCTAGTAGTCAGAGATTGTGTGAAGTAGTATTTCCTTGTTTGTTTTCAATCTTCTGTCTATTAATTTCATTGGGTGACCCCTGATTCATGTGCTATGTGAAGGCATACATAAGACTTCCTTATTCATTTACTCCACGCCATTCATGATACACCTATCATATCCCCTCTTTGTCATCTCTTTTCCAAGCTGAACAGCTGCAGTCTTCTTTAAACTTTCCTCATATGGAAGCTGTTCCATATCCCTAATAGTTTTTGTTGCCCTTCTCTACACTTTTTCTATTCCAATAGATCTTTTTTGAGATGGGGTAACTAGAACTGCACATAGTATTCAACGTGTGGGTAAACCATGGATTTATATAGTAGCATTATGATATTTTCTGTCTTATTATCTGTCCCTTTCTAATGGTTCTTAACATGGTTAGCTTTTTTGACTGCCGCTGCACATTCTAAGAAAACATCTGCTCAACTATCCACAGTGACTTCAAGATCTCTTTCTTGAGTAATAATGGCTAATTTAGACCCCATCATTTTGTATGTATAGTTGAGATTAGGTTTTCCCAATGTGTATTATTACTTTGCATTTATCAACATTGAATTTCATCTGCCATTTTCTTGCCCAGTCACCCAGTTTTGAGAGATCCATCTGTAACTCTTCACAATCAGCTCTGGACTTAACTACCTTGGCCTGATTCACAGAGGATGTGACTTTATTATAGCTTCTAGCTAAAGAGACAGGCTCTTTAGCTGAAGCCATAGAGAGTTTTGCTTTTGGATCTGGAGGTACCCATTTTATTCCCTGGTGTATCAGCATCAGCATCAGCTAAGTGAGGGCTCATCCAGTATTCAAATGGTTGTGGGTTTTACATATATGGTAGTATGTAATCCATTGGTCATTGCATATATTACAGGCTCACCTCTTTGCTGGACCCACAAAGGGGTATTACAGCTCCTAAATACAGAGATTGGCTATTTAGCTCAAGCTACAGCAACTCATTCTTTTGAATCAGCAGGTCCTTGATTCAATTCCCAGTGTATCATCTTATTCTTAAGTCATTGGTTGTGACTCCATAGTTACAGCTGAACAGAGTTTTGCACTTAACTGTACATACATGCACACAAAATCCACTATATATGAGTATATATGCATATATTGTAGACTGTTCAATGACTATTTGACCATGTCTGATTTCCTTGCAGCATACAATGTTTTATTTTTCTATCTGTATCACACAGCAAACTGGAAATATACATATTTTCCTTATATCAAACACGGTGAGCAAGATCCTCAGCTGATATAATCATCATCCCCCAGCTTTATCCATCTGTCTGTCTGCTTTATCTATCATATATTAGTCAGCAAAAGAGAAAGAAAGAATACGTGGCGGTGTTGTTTAAAGGTTCTAATGGTGAGAGTTTGGGATGACTGCATTACCTCATGAATGATGAAACCACATGTGAGTGATGCAGGTCATTCCAAATATGTGCTAACAAAGACTTACACCACTCCGTGCCATGACATTTTGTGCTTCAACAATGTTTTCAGAACATTTCTAAAGAACGTTTAGTTATGTTTTAAAGCAGTTTATTTTTTAGTGGTATTTTTATTTAATCTATTTTTCAACCGTAAAACCCAGGTTACCTTAAAAACAATGAGTCCAGCTGGTCAGGCCTTGGAAGAAAATGTATTAATTTTTATAATGTCTAAAAATTACCTGCAATAGTTTTTTTATCCATCAGAATGTTGTGGATATAAATTCCAATATCTTGTAGGCTACCAGGGATAAGGGCTACAAACCAGCAGCTTAAAGCAATGCAGTTTCTGGGGTGGGGAAAGAGTCTGGTGATTTGGAGACAATTCCACAGTTCAGGGAACTGGACAACATTTCATAGATATTTAGGTCAGAAGGGACCATTATGATCATCTAGTCTGACCTCCTGCACAACGCAGGCCACAGAATTTCACCCACCACTCCTGTAAAAAACCTCACACCTATATCTGTGCTACTGAAGTCCTCAAATCGTAGTTTAAAGACTTCAAGAAGCAGAGAATCCTCCAGCAAGTGACCCGTGCCCCATGCTACAGAGGATGGCGAAAAACCTCCAGGGCCTCTTCCAATCTGCCCTGGAGGAAATTTCCTTCCCGACCCCAAATATGGCAATCAGCTAAACCCTGAGCATATGGGCAAGATTCATCAGCCAGATACTACAGAAAATTCTTTCCTGGGTAACTCGGATCCCACCCCATCTAATATCCCATCACAGGCCATTGGGCTTATTTACCATGAATATTTAATGACCAAAACCATGTTATCCCATCATACCATCTCCTCCATAAACTTATCGAGGATAATCTTAAAGCCAGATAGATCTTTTGCCCCCACTGATTCCCTTGGAAGGCTATTCCAAAACTTCACTCCTCTGATGGTTAGAAACCTTTGTCTAATTTCTAGTCTAAATTTCCTTTGTTTGAAGCTACTCTGAATTATGGAATATTAGTTGGAAGGAGCTGGATTGTCAGGTAGAGGGTGGGTGAGGTTGTCAAAGATGCATGAAATATGCCACTAGTTTATCACATGGATATAACCTCAATCTGTGTATACATGGGTGTTTGCTTGGGTGTGTACATACACCCTCCCCAAAACACAGTATACACATCATATTGTATGCACTGAAACAATCTATGCTAATAAATAATATTGAATACACACACAGCAGAATTCAAGTTCAGCAGAAACACAAATGAAACCAAATCTCTCTGTATTTGTACATTTTTCCACAGGCTTTTCCCCAGTGTGGGAGCCAAAATGAAACGGGAATGGGTATTTCCTTCACTGAAACACTCTGAGGGGATGTTCACAGTTGGAGCCGGAGGTAACATACTCATGCTAGCCCTAGGAGAGCGATCATGCTAAATAACAGTAGGATAGTTGCAGGAGATCAGGCTAGCTATCTTGGTAAGTAACCATGGCAAAATGTAATGGGGTGCACTCACCTCCTGTAAGTGCCTCCTGGTCGAGCATGTGTGCCCCTGTAGTTTCTTCTCAATTTTCTTCACTCCTAGCTCACCCTGTCAGCTGCTGCATTCGTCAGGCGGGTCTTCAGTGACTCAGCCCTCCAGTCAAGTCACACTCCGCCCACGTGTGAAATAAACCAATTCTTTCCAGGGTACAGAATCCAAAATATCCCCAACATATTTCAGCCCCTTTCCCTGGGCCCAGTCTTCTAAAAAAGTCCAACAGGGCCATCGGGTACCCTCGGTTGGTGTGTCCTTCTCTGCAGCCCTCCCTGGGCTCAGTCTTTAACCAGTCCTGCAGGCCCATCGCAGTACCCTCACTTGGTCTAGCTAGGTTGCAAGTCTCCTACTCTGGTATTGAGCAGCACCCCAAGGGCTTCTTGGCTGGGGACTCCTTGCCTCTACTAGAGTCCTGAGTGACCCTACCTTTCCTGCTGAGCCACCCCTCTTGGGCTCAGTTTTCTGACCACAACTCCCAGCTGACTCAGTCCCTGTGCAGGTATTATAGTTCTAATTCCCTTCCTTAGGGCATAGCTACTTCCCCCCTGTGACTGGTGGGGGACACAGGCCCACCTACTGCTCCAGGCCCCAGCCCAGGGACCCTTTAAGTATAGCAGCCTCATGCTGCATCCCTTTAGTAATTGCTACTCTGGACCACTTCCCCATACCCTTTCTTAATTGAGTCCCAGCAGCCAGCCAGAAACTATTCTCTCACTGCCCCAGGTCCTGCCAGTAACTACCGGACCTAGCCCTTTTGCTCCTACAGCCAGCCAAGAGCACCTCTTACTCCCCTGAGCCTGCTAGCAGACTGAACTCATGTTGGCCCTGATTGGCTGCTCTCTGTTGCCTCTCTCACTGGCTGTTTCCCCTTCAGCCACTCTAGCCTGCTTGGAGGACCTTTATACTGCTCTTTTCCTAGGACAGATGTGGCAGGCCCCTGAGGGGTCAGCACAGGTTTGTACTCAGCCAAGCGTGATCAGATGTCTTGACTTTATAGGGATAGTCCCAATATTCAAGGCTTTGTCTTATATAGGCACCTATCATCCTCCACTCCCATTCTGATTTTTCACACTTGCTACCTAGTCACCCTAACTCACAGTGGCTAGCTCCCCCCTCTTGCTGCTGCCTGCATTTTTAGCACATGAGCTTGATGAGAGCTAGTGCGGGTATGTCTCCTCCAGCTGGGAATCAGCTCCCCCAGTTCCAAGTGTTGACATACCTTGACAATACCAAACTGTTATTTCTGCCTCATAAATGGTTTGCTGCCCTGACCCATTCGGAAATCCTGTGAAAATCATCCTAACCATTAAAAATAGTCCTCTGTTAGTTATATTTTTCCATTCACAAAAAAGCAAAGATATACTTTCTATTAGAATGACTTATTTTAGATTGAGAGACCAGCAGAACAAAAGTAAACTTTTCATGAAGAAACAGTGTGTGTGTGTTTCTCCTGTGATTTTCTGCACCGATGTTCATAAAACAAGCCCGCCTGCCTGCAGGCAGCAGAGTCTTTAGAGATTTAAAGATGCAGTACCTAATCCCCCACAAAGATAAAGATAACATTAAATACACCACAGAAACAGTCTAAGTTTTAAGATCCAAGCATGAGTTTGCAAGGCTGGCAACTAGAAAAAAATATATTGTTTTACTGTTAACCTGAGCTTGTTTGATATGGAATCACTGAAACACAACAGACATGGGATCTTGGGATGCCATCTTTACAGCGTCACTTTTCAGAGTGCAGCAGCATTTTCATCAAAAATTGTTTAGGATGTAGGGTTGCTTCCCTAATTGGTTATAATTATGAGAGAGTTTTTAATTAAGAGTGAAGACCTATCCATAGATTCCCCCCAGGCCCTCCCTACCTCTCAGAAAACACAGGGACCCCTTGTACACTGAGTTTACCACATCCTATGGGAGAAAATTTCTAAGGGGAGTCCATTGTTACTATACTGGCAGCACATCACCCATAACTACATCAATATTGTAACAATTTACTCTTTTTGTATCCAAAGGTCTCATACTTCCCTTTAATTTCTAGGAGAAAGTACATTGAAGGAAAACACTAAGTTCTTCAATGCTGACCGTGAGAGAGTGTGGTGAATGAAAGAAAGTTGTGAAATAACAGGTTTATAACACAAAATCAGTTCAGACAAACTGCCATGACACAGTTTTTTAGGACACCAATAAGACAGCAGGATTCATCAAAGAAGTATGTCTTTACGCTAGTGTGGAGCCATGTACTTATGTGTTCTCCTAAGCACAAACACACTGCTGTACCTTTACAGTTCAGATTTTAAATACTATAGTACTATACAGTGAAAGTAATTATGCATTATTAGTACTCTTGTTACTTGACTATGTACCATAACTGGTTATTGGGATATGAACAGGGCACAGGTTAGTTTATCACAGCAGAATTTTACAGTTCTTTGCATTCCATTAGCATTCTAATGGTTAATGTCTAAACTTACATTGCCTGAGTTCCTTCTTCCATTTGATGGCTCAACTGAAGCTTGATGTTTATGGTGGAAATTGTCTTGATTTCTTTAGATGAGATGAGCATCCAAGGAGTTTGAAAATGTGTTTTAATTAAGATTCTACTAAATTCTACCAGACACCTACCTGGAAAACAAAGCAACTGAATAATTAACTCTGATGAGAGCAGATGCTACTCTAATGACAACCTGTTACCGCTCAAGTGCATCATTAGTTGCTTTACTATGTTCTTTTAATATGTCCAGAGCTCCTCAGCTAATGAATATATTCGTAGCAATGTACTTAAAATAGTTCTTCATTGTGGACTGTTGTAAAAAGATATACCCGACATCTGCAAAAATCTTCACTGAAACAGTATTTCCTCTAGTCTGTGATGTGTGTGCTTGGAAACAAATGTTTCCTTAGCTATCCTTGTGGGATTATTTTAGCCGTACATCAAGTGAAGCTTGCAAATTGACGAGAATCTAATGATGCATTTATTTACAGATGTGCTGCTTTGCTCCCTGTGATATTACTGAGGGGTGAGAAGAGTGCAAGGGTTTTTACTCCCCCCCCCCTCCATTTAATGTGAACAGTCATGCATTTGACAAAGTAACTAGAAAAATACCACCAATTTGATCTTACCCTATTATTTATAGCACTCAAAAATGAATCTATATAATCCCCTCCTAAAATACATATGTAATGGTTCCAAAATAGAAATACGCTGTTTATATTAAAATAACCTCGTTTAATGATACAGTGTGGTTTCCTCTTCCAATGATATATTGTGATTTCCTCTCAGGGCATATATTATATTTATATTAACAAATTATGGGATTCTACTTTTAAAGATATGCACAAAACAGGATCAGTCTGACCATAAAAATAACAAGATAATGAATTTAACACAAACAGACCAACCAAAGAAGTGGAACTCTGAATGATCTAATTCATATTTTGATGTTTCCTTAAGAATATATGACAGGTTTCAGAGTAACAGCCGTGTTAGTCTGTATTCGCAAAAAGAAAAGGAGTACTTGTGGCACCTTAGAGACTAACCAATTTATTTGAGCATAAGCTTTCAAAGTGAGTTGTAGCTCATGAAAGCTTATGCTCAAATAAATTGGTTAGTCTCTAAGGTGCCACAAGTACTCCTTTTCTTTTTAAGAATATATATTAACCATACAATTATTCTCTTTGATTTGAACTTTTTAAAATAAATCTTTCAAAATACAGTAAAGATCCGGCTAAGATGATAAAGAAAGATGAGGATAAAAATACATCATCTATGAGTAAGGCTATCGGTTTGTCACCATTTTGTTTTTTTTTAAATGCTGTAGTATGTGGCTTCTTTAAGCTCTTGATTCAAAGCCTGTTGAACTAATGGAAATCTCTGTAATTAGTTCAATAGGCCTTGAATCAGGCCCTAAGTACATGGAATGGAAGTTGGAGATTGTTGGAAGTTGTGGACAGACTCTTCTGGATGGAGCAGACAGTTAGGAGCAAGGTTGCGTTCACTGGGATCTTTAAAGAAATAAACAAAAGTCACAAGACCACAGTTTGCTCTCAGAGAATTTTTCTATGGTTAAGGCTGCATTCACTGCTGTGGATACTGTGAAATGGCAGGCTGGCCCCTAAAGGAACTGGCACCACTTGTGTGAGTCAGAGAAACCACACTTGACCCAAAGCGTATTTATTGTTGGGCCATCCATAAACAAACCTCCCTTCTGGTTAAAGAATAAGAGCCACATTATGCAACCCTTCCTCATGTGACATGCTCTATTGATTTCAGTGGGGCTGGTCACATAAGCAATTACTTGAGTGAGGGCTGCAGGATCAGATTTTATTTTGCTACTTCTCTATTGCAGCCAGGAAAAATTAAGGACCTGATCCTGTTCCAAATGAAAACCAATCGGAATTTTCTGAACATTTAAATTTGAACTTACCATATGGGAGAACTAGAGAAAATTCTGCAGTAAATCTCATCCGTGTTTCTTGATTAGAGCTTGATTTGTCCATTTCACATCATCACATTTTTTGGCAGTCTGTGTGGGAGGGAGGCTGGGATGCAACATGTCACATTTCTGGCATGTTGAGAGCCAGGGCTAAGTTAACTTCTGGCATATGTGGATGCAGCTCCACTGAAACCAGTCATGCTTCATCTGCTCACGCCCATGCTGAATTTGGCTGTCTATATATATTTTTGGAACAGGTTGAAAATCGAAGAAAAGCTAGCTTTTAGCTTTCAAGACCTTTACAATAAATGCCCATCCCTGATTTTGGCATCTAAGACCCCTCTCATCTGTGCCAACATGGTGTGGCTGTTTGCCAGATGGGAAGTTGAGCTTCTGTTTCATGTGTTCCAAATTGTTTTATGTTCTAATGTTCTTTTGCACATGGGGTCAAATTCTGACTAACACCAAAGGATCCCAATGGAAACACTGAAACTAAATATGCAAGGCAAACAGTATTTGGTTAATCCTGGCATTCTGCAGTACACAGGGCTGCATTGCATGAACTGATAAAAAAAATTAAGAGGAATTTACTTATTTAGGCCCTGAGCCTGTAATTGAATCCTATAACACAGACCCTTGCCCCTGTGCAGAGCCTAATTGTAGATGATGGGGCTCTGTACAGGTCCATGTTAGCTAATCTGATTGCAAGATAGGTGGTCAGATTAGTTTATTGTAATGCGCCATTCAAATCAATGTGTAGGGTCTCCTCTTGAGCTTATAGCAAAGTTATTCACTACAGGTGCTTTGCACTAATTATAAAAATAGAGAATTTAGGATAAACTCATAAATAATCATAACCTT
Source organism: Natator depressus (assembly GCF_965152275.1). Taxonomy (NCBI): domain Eukaryota; kingdom Metazoa; phylum Chordata; order Testudines; family Cheloniidae; genus Natator; species Natator depressus. The sequence goes on from NC_134244.1 coordinate 57,233,347, forward strand.
CTTAAAAACCTGCCTGACCTAAGACGTTCAGCTAGCCAAAACAAAATGCAACAGAGAATCCACTGTCACTTTGTTTTCTACAGAAACAAGCAAATGGAGGGGGGAAAGTGTGTATTCCCAAACTCAGGAAAACAAATTAGCCAGTTGATTTCAACCAAACAACATCTGATTTTATAGCAATGCTGGGATTTACTGCAGTCTGACTTATTGTAATCATATTTTAAAAAAGAATAAAAGGGGGGGGACTTTGGCATTGGCAGGAATGTTTTCTTTTGGGACTGGCTCTTAACTGCAGTATGTATATATCTGCATAGGTCACCTTTCCTACTTAAAAAGAGAGGTGCCTTTTGAATTTATAGACTCACAGTTGAGCACTGTGCCTTTTATGGAGACCTCTCTGGGTCTGATTAATTAGTAATTGGGGCGGGAGCTATGCACTTCAGTGACTCTTGCTGCCTTGATTGTAAATCGCAATCTGGTGCTGAATCTCAGTAGGTCACATTGCTGGTTTTGCTGTGCCCCAGTGACACCACTGATTAAATCTGTGTAAACAGTATCTTTATAAAAACAGTGGGGAGTTAGTGGGATGGAGAGTGGCATACAATTTGGGGTGAAAATTAAAATTATTTCTTTCTGAGAGTCCTGGTTTTGTTAAGAACATTTTCTTCAGTTGTCAGCCATCCCAACCGATTATGCAATAAACCAATGGCTTTAATTTGTACAAATAAACCCTAAAATCATCACTCTACTCATAAACAGGGCTCCTAGAACAATAAACAAACATTTTATTGCTGAACAGCTTTGAAAATAAAGAAATTACATGATAGGAGTTAAAGCCATTTCTTTCTCTAACAATGCCAGTGCATGATTCTAGTGGAATACATGGGCCAGATGCTCAGCTGGCGTAACTCAATGTGGCTCAGCTAACCATCATCTTCAGTGGCCTTTGGATCAGGCCAACGGATATGGATAGGGGAATATAAGAAATTATTGTACATACTGCTGAGTAATACACATGCACAGTGCATTCGGGTATGGAACTATTAGGCAATGATAGTATCAATTTCAATGGAACAGTGAAGGCTAGCAATTAAGCTGGCTTGACTTGTCTAGCCATTACTGTTTTAAATTGAAGTACAGGAGCAGGGCCAAATGCTGCCCACTTAATGCTCTAGGAGATTTGTGTGAGTAAGGCGAGCAGTATTTAATCTATAGAGACATTTAATTGTCATGGGCTTGACTCTCTTCTCAAATACTCTTGTGTAAATCAGGAATAAGGGTTTGATTCTGCAAGTCACTGAGTGCTCTGGTCCCCATCTAGCATGGGAAGAGTCTCTTTGAAGCCAATGGGACTATTTATGTGCTTACCAGTAAGCATGTAAGTGCTTTGTGGATCAGAGCCACAGTGCTTACCACTGTGCAGGATTCATCCCTAACTCCATTTTAGTCACTGGGATTCCAACAGTATGAGAAGAGAATCAGGCCTTACAGATCTGCATTTAAAGTTTTCACTGTTTATAAAATATTTTTTTTTAAACTTAAGGTGGAAATTTTTTGAGAAATGAAATAAGCAACTATGAGAGAATGAATACTTGGTTGTTTGCCAGAAGCTGGGAAGGGGTGATGGGATGGATCACTTGATGATTACCTGTTCTGTTCATTCCCTCTGGGGCACCTGGCATTGGCCACTGTTGGAAGACAGGATACTGGGCTAGATGGACCTTTGGTCTGACTCAGTATGGCCGCTCTTATGATTTCCTGGAGATCCCTCAGCCTTCCATTGTAAGGGTTTTTCAGTGCTCTTTTCAACAATTCAGCATTTGCTTCTGTTTGCCAATATGTATGTATAACTCAAGTAAATGTACATTGTACTGTTTTTCTCATTTCACAGAGTACATACACAAAAAGAAAAGTTAAATAAACTGTAATCAAATGACCTTTTAAGTTACTGGGCAACTTCAGGTGCAGATTTGCCTAATACTAGAAGATTAAAGCTAGATGGGTGAATATCTGTTTTTCCTTTCTTCTGAGTTCTCAAACTCACATCCAAAACATCAGGAAGAAAATTATTATATTGACCAAATTAACAATTTCTCTGTGCTCCAGCTTCCAAAGGTAACCCATGTACATGCTGTAGACATTAGATATTTTTCAAACAGCCACCTTTACACTGCCTAAAAACCAACAGCCTTTGAAGAGACAAGGAATCATTTGTAATCTTCTGTAATCCAAACAGCTGTTTTCATATGCTGTTTGGAAAGGACTTTGCAATAATGTGTTAACAATTGTTGTATAACAAGTAAGTGCTCTTCATAAACCTCTTTACTGCAAAATTAAGGAGTTTATTTATGCTGACTTGTATGATACACGTGAATTTTTGGCTAGAATACCGTGTTCAGTTCCACTGTCCACAATTCAAGAAGGAGGCTGAAAAATTGGAGAGAGTTCAGAGAAAAGCCGAAAATGATTAAAGGATTAGAAAACAAGCCTTACAGTGATAGACTCAAGGAGCTCAATCTATTTAACTTAACAAAGCACAGGCTAAGAGGTGACTTGATTACAGTCTATAAGTACCTAGAGGTGGAACAAATATTTGATAATGGGCTCTTCAGTCTAGCAGAGAAAGGTAGAACAATGACTAGAATTTGAAGCTGGACAAATTCAGACTGGAAATCAGGCATAAATTTTTTTAACACTGAGGGTAATTAACCTTTGGAACAGTTTACCAAGGGTCATGATGGATTCTCCATCACTGGCGATTTTTAAATCAAGACTGGATGTTTTCTAAAAGTTATGCTCTAGGAATTTGTTAAAGGTCCATGACCTGTATTATACAGGAGGCCAGACCAGATGATCACAGTGGTCCCTTCTGGCCTTGGAATCCATGCATCTATGTACTATTTTCATTTTTGAATAACCTGCCAATTCACATGGCCAATCTTAATCTGATTTCAGTTTTAAACAAGTAACATAAAGTAATATAATTTAAATAAAAATTATAAATACCTTCAGAGGATCCAGCCGTGAGCGATGCTATAAGAGCCAGAATAAGGCAAAGACCACGAGATGAAAACAGGCTTATTTTACCAAGTGAATGCCTTTGATGCAGGCGCTAGAATAGTTCTTGCATACACAGGAAAGGTGCCTTACTAGCATGGTCGCAGGCTACCAGAACAGCAGACCTTAGCTGAGGAATAATAAGAAAAAGACTCCAAGCTCTCCACTTGCTGAAACTGAAATTGGTGATGAAAAATCTGTTCAGATTTGGATCCAAAACTGCAGCACTTTATCCAAATCTTATTCAGCTCTAGACCTCTGGGATTTGCAATTCAGACTGGAAACCTTGGAAGATCAGAGGGTTTTCTGGGTAGCTTTCCAGTAGTTCTTAGTTTTGTCTAACCTGGTGATGCAACAAGAATACACTGCCTGTTAGTGGGTCTATCGTGACTAGCAAAGGATTCAGATACGTTTGATTTGGATAAAATTCCAAAGTTTGGATAAGTTTAGATCTGGTGTTCTAGGCCCGTTACAGAAATATGTTCAAATTGCGAAGTTTTGGCTCCCAGGTTGGATGCGTCAAAGCGAAGGAGGATTCAGATCCAGTGTTCTCACTGAAGCCCAGCTCCAGTCAGAAAGTTGCATCATTTGATCACAGCTCATTATCATCACACATCAACCCTAACTCAATCCTACCACATAAACCGCACAACTCAGCGTCAAGATACCATTAGAGGATTCAATGATCTAATAATTCTTTTCCATCTTTAGCTACTGTGATCCTAATGGTCTTGTTATTTTATTATTGTTTATATTACATTTGAGTCTAAAGGACCCAATGGAGATCATGGTCCCATTGTCCTAAGCCAGAGGTGGGCAAACTACGGCCCATGGGTCACATCTGGCCCACGGGACTATTCTGTCCAGCCCCTGAGCTCCTGGCCCAGGAGGCTAGGCCCCGTCCCCTCCCCAGCTGTTCTCCCTCCCCTGCAGCCTCAGCTCACTGTGCCACCTGCACAAGGCTCTGGGCAGCGGGGCTGCGAGCTCCTGGCACAGCGCAGCTGCAGAGCCCGGCCTGACCCGGTGCTCTGTGCTGCATGGTGCATAGCTGGCTCCAGCCGGGCGGCGCGGCTGCCTGTCCTGGTGCAGCCGCACCCCCAGCCACCGGTGCTCCAGGCAGCGCGGTAAGGGGACAGGGAGCGGGGGAGTTCGGGGTGGTGGTCAGGGGTCGGGGCTGTGGATAGGGGTCGGGGCAGTCAGAGGGCAGGGAACCCCCCTGTTGAATGGGGGCAAGGGTTCTGGGGGCATTCGGGAGAAGGGGCGGTTGGATGGGGCAGGGGTCCCGGGGGGGCAGTGAGGAAGGAAAGGAAGGGTTGGATTGGGTGCTGGGGAGCAGTCGGGGCGGGGGTTCCGGGGGCGGTCAGGGAGCAGGGTGGGTGGACGTGGCAGGGGCCCTGGGGGCCGTCAGGGGGCAAGAAGCAGGGGGGTCGGATAGGGGTCGGGGTCGGGGGCTGGGCCACGCCTGGCTGTTTGGGGAGGCGCAGCCTCCCCTAACCGGCCCTCCATACAATTTCTGAACCCCGATGCGGCCCTCAGGCCAAAAAGTTTGCCCACCCCTGTCCTAAGCACTGCACATACACATAATAAGAGAGTCTCTGACCTGAAGAGCTTACAATCTAGATATACAAGATAGACAAAGGATGGAGGAATGACGGAAGTTAAATGAATTGCCCAGGATACTGACCGAACTAGAACAGAAGTCCTGGTTGAGTGCCCCTAGATATTAAGCCAACTGACTCCTAATTTGTCTCTCTTTTCAACACTGATTATTCTCCTCCCTCCCTTTCTTCAGGGCTGGGAAGGGATCCCAGCTTGTCCCATTTTCCACATTGTCAGTTTAATAATTTTGAGTCAATGGGAGATTTACCATTGACTTCAAAGGGCCAGTATTTCACCCTGAAAGTCTGCAAATTCTAGAATGTGCATCCTTAACTGGCTGCAGTGCACATACACACACAAGCTGGGTCTACATGGCGTTTCAGTCTGGATTATTGGGTTGTGAACTGCAGAGTGCTCTAAAGTGTTGCAAACTACCTGTCCCAGCTAGAGCTTGTCTAAAATGGGACTCCATTGACAGGAATGAGGCATCTTACGGTTTTTGCCAGTAGGCTCTACAAGGGGCAGGCAGAGTGCAATGCTTTACAGCACTCTACAATTCACACTCCATAGTCCGGACTGCAGTGCTGTGTAGCCAAAACCACATACATGCTCTATGCACCTCTCTAATTGCATACCTATAGACCAGTGGTTCTAAACCTTTACTGCAGCCTGCACCCCTTTGGTTCTCAAAATATGTTCTCGCACCCCTTATCAAAAATCAAAATATGTTCTCACACCCCTGATCAAAAATAGTTGAACGAGGTCAGTTCTTTAAACCTAGATATATTTTTTGTTTGTATATTACAGTAATCGTTAAAAAAATATATAATGTTAATAAATACATAGGTTTGATGAAACAAAGTAGTTATACTTACATGCCTGAGCTTAATTTGTGTTTTTGATGATTTACCTTCTCAAAAAATCTGGCATGTCTCACACCCCCAGAAAGGACATCTCGCACCCAGGGGGGCGTGCACCCCAGGTTAAGAACCACTGCTTTAGACAAAGAAATATTCTTTGTATATACTCAGTAGACAGTTCCAAATGGTCATGAATTTGGTGGGAAAAAAAACAAATTTTCTTCAAAGCAAGCATGTGTTGGTCTTCATGGACATAACAGATTTCAAAGTTTCTATCTTCAGCCATTTTTGCAGTATCCCTGTCTAAATGTCTACGACCATATTGCTCCTGTAGTAGTGTGATTATCACAATTATATTTGCCACCTTCTCTTTTAATGCTTTTGCAATAAAATAATTTGTCCTGTCAGCAATTAGCTAAAGAAGTGTGTTTAGAGTTGCTTACATAGACTCATAGATATTAAGGTCAGAAGGGACCATTATGATCATCTAGTCTGACTTCCTGCACAATGCAGGCCACAGAATCTCACCCACCCACTCCTGCGATAAACCTCTCACCTATGTCTGAGCTTACTGAAGTCCTCAAATCATGGTTTAAAGACTTCAAAGAGCAGAGAATGCTCCAGCAAGTGATCTATGCCCCATGCTACAGAGGAAAGCGAAAAACCTCCAGGGCCTCTTCCAATCTGCCCTGGAGGAAAATTCCTTCCCAACCCCAAATATGGAGATCAGCTGAACCCTGAGCATATGGGGGGCAAGATTCACCAGCCAGATACCAAGGAAAGAATTCTCTGTAGTAACTCAGATCCCACCCCATCCAACATCCCATCACAGGCCATTGGGCTTATTTACCATGAATATTTAAAGATCAATTAATTCCCAAAATCATGTTATCCCATCATACCATCTCCTCCATAAACTTATCAAGTTTACTCTTAAAGCCAGATAGGTCATTTGCCCCCACTGCTTCCCTGGGAAGGCTATTCCAAAACTTCACTCCTCTGATGGTTAGAAACCTTTGTCTAATTTCAAGTCTAAACTTCCCGATGACCAGTTTATATCCATTTGTTCTTGTGTCCACACTGGTACTAAGCTTAAATAATTCCTCTCCCTCTCCAGTATTTATTCCCCTGATATATTAGAAAGCGTGTGTGTTGGGAGGGAGGGGGTCCACACACTTACCAAAGCCCATATTGGCTTTGACCTAGCATGTACATTTCATCCCAAATGGTGAATGTTTCAGAAATGTATGACTGTGTGAATCAAGACTCAACCAACTGGTAGTACTCAGAGCCCATGATAATAATTAACCATGGTGCTGCCTGATTTTTGTCCTATCCTTTGAGAGTTGGATCTATACTAAACAGACTTTGCTTTGTTGTAGGTGACTGTCATGCTGTCTTTCTTACCTTCTATTGTATAAGCCCCTATTTCCTTCTCCATTTCTCATATAAACCCTTTCTTCCTGATAATAATGCTAATATGGGTTTGACTGGTCTGGCTCCAGGCATGCATTTTATGGTTAATCATTAACAAGAAGTTGTACAATATTTCATGTGGGCTACATGCACCTGTCTCTGATTTTAAATTTGCTACATGTTTCTTGTAGCTATCCCCCCCTCGCCCAACTGCGTTTCGATAAAGTGAGGGCTTGTCTAGATGAATAGTTACTGTATAGTCAGCTGAGGTGCAATTCTGCAGCACACTAGCCTGCTGCTGCTCACTAACCATCTGTGTGGGCCTTGCTTCCATGCACTAAAAGCACCCTGCTTTAAAACGGGAGAAGGTCAAAGCACACAAGAAAGCAGGGTGGATAGTCAGTGTGTGGCTGACTAGTGTGGTGCAGATTTACGCTCCAGCAGGCTGCACGCTGTTTGTCAAAACAGCCCTTTGAAGGCCAAGATTTTCAAAAGTAACTTGTGGTTTTTGAGCGCCCAATTTGAGATGCCATAAAGTGGGATATTCAGATGCTCAGCACTGTCTGAAAATCAGGCCCACTTAAGTTGGGCTCCCCAAATGGCTTTTCAAAAATCTTTGCCAAGGTTGTTATATCAATTTAAAAATATCATTATAATATTTAATTGCCCATCTTCATGAAGGGCATATTTCCACTATGAAAATTAAGTCTTGAAATGGTCTTTTATATGTATATTTCCTTGAAAACCAATGTGATCTATGTGCTTTTTTTCTATATGTACTGAGACAGTCGAGTTTGGTGAGTAGTTGATTTGATTGCACTCCCCTTTTTCATTCAGATTCCTGAAAGTCAACTGGTACTCACTGAAAACTGGGAAAACATTACCTTTACCTGCTGGTTTGTGGTAGACTGCGTTTGTGAACAAGAATTCACCTCAGCAGAATGCAGATGCCAGTTTGGTGACAGATAAGAGAACTCTGGGTAAGAGAATTCAGCTGTACAATTAATTCAGTTATAGAAGAAAGTCAGCAGAAGGCACAGCCAAGGGCAAGTATTTCCCCCTCTTTGGGAAGAGCTCTTACTGTCACATTGTATCAGGTCTTGTTGGATTAATATCACAACCAAATAGTTTTCTATGTTTTGTACCATGCAGTTAAAAGCCCCAGCTGTTTAACCTCATTGTCAGAGCAATAAATGGCTATTATAGTCCATGCCCGTTTGCTAATATGCTTCCAGAACAAAGTATAAATTAATTAGTACAGTCAGTACCATTCAGTAGGAGTTCGGTTTCAAGGTTTCAATGAAAGCTTAATAAGAACAGGAGTGGCCTTTACAGTTTGTGAATCATGATTACTTTATATAGCTATTTTTAAAAAATCAATTCTTTTGCCTCATTTTGCAGAAAGAATCTCTTTGTTTAATGATAACCTGACAATTTCTAGAGGTGTGAATTCACTGGTATGTAAGAGGTGACGAAACACAGAATGTGACAGGTATTCTGCAAAACTGTCAAGAGAGGCAGACTGTTGTGATGCAAACAAAATATGTTGAATTAAATATGAGGCATCTAGGAGCTTAGCGAAGATGACGGGTTTCATTGACTTCAATGGGAGTGTCACCTGATTAAGGGTGATGGATTCAGACTTTTGTTTTTGCTTGGCATGTGTTTACCAGATTTAGAGACCACATTTCTTACTGTAGGCCCTAATCCTTGCAATGAGTTTTATTTGATCTCAATAGGACTATATAATTATATAAGGGCCCGCTCACATGGATCGGGGTCATTATTTGTAACTTCAGCATACAGCATGCACTCATCACTTTGGTTATTAGATGCATTATATCTGTTTATTTATGCACTCTTATGAGGAAGTTTTATTGTCCCTGTTTAGGAGAGTGCTCAAATGATGTTATCAATAAAAATAAAAATAATAATCAATAAAAATATTCTAATTCCACACATGTCTTTTGTAGCCAAACAAAGTCTACTTGCAGTAAAGCAGGGTAATGCAGCAGATAAGCAAGATTCCAATGTAAAGGTGGTCTATAGTAAGGGGAATTTTCCAGTGGATTCTTATACTACTATGCTATAAGGTCCTGATCCTGCAAACACTTGTGCACATGCTCCAAGTTAATAACACGGATAATCCCATTGAAGTCAATGGGGCTGTTTATGTGCTCCAAGTTAAGCACTTATTTAAACGTTTGCAGTATTGGGGCCCTTATCCAGAGATTATATAAGAATGCATGCAACTTTAAGTATGTGAATAGCCCCATTGAAGTCAAGAGGAGTATTCACACAGTTGCAGTTCTGCATGTGTTTATGAATCTTGCTGACAGACATGGACTCAAACAAAACCCAGGATCTGAATTCTCTGAAAATTGGAAAGTTCAGATCTTCAAGCTTAGTAAATAAGAAAATAGAAAACAGGAGGAACATTCAGCTAACCCCCACCCTTCCAGTGAACTAGGTTTTTAACAATAACATTTCAGTAATAATCCAAACTGTGGTGTCAACACTACTGTTTCAATTTAAAGTCAATGGGAGTTAGATTTCTAACTGAAAGTAGCCATCATATTATTAGTTCTAGCATCACGCAGTAAAACAAACCGAGAAGTAAAATAAACATCCAATATCCTAAATACTAACTGTGAACCATTAGCATAAATCATCCTACCATTATGAAGAATGATGCGGGGGCAGCAAATTACACCATGGAAAGTTTCTGGGTTTGTACAGAATATCACTAGTTGGACCCCTAGACCCAGATCCTCCAAGGCATTTAGGTGCCTAACTCCTATTGTGGTTCAGTATTTCCATTCTGCACTCCTTGTGCAGTGTGTGCCTGAAATTCCCATCAACTATGAGATCGAGCCCCACTCAGCCAAGAAATTACTGGTGTAGACCTTAAAAAGAAATTATTTAATAAATAATAATAATAATTATTATTACTACAACAATAAATTTTATCATCATCATCGGTTGGCGAGAACCCTGAATAGGTGCAACACACCAAAATAAATGATTCCACCAGTTGTGCCATATCTATTGCAATCCGATCGTTGTGCAAATCTCATGATAGTATTCTAGAATTGAGCACAGAATTGAAAAAATATCATCTTCCCAATGTTTAGCAAAAGAAAAATGATTACTGCCCAAAGGCTTGAATTATTATTTACACACCTGACAGAGCTCATCAACAAACCTCAGAGATGATGCAACAATAGGCAGGAAGGGACACTAGGGGAGGAGCTGGGGAGGAGGCTGGGATTGACAATGAAGTTACGGAGTTCCTCAGAAAAGGCCAATGCACAGCTTGGTAGAAGAAGAATTTTTAAATTAATTAATTTATACATAAGATAATATATAGAAATTTTAGGCCTTGAATCTGTAAAGACTCATGTACATGTGTTACCTTACTTTGAAGTTAATTGAACTACTCAGGAAGGCAAGGTTAAGCATGTGCTTAAGTGTCTGTAGGGTTCAGGTCTTATTTGACTAATTTCTTGTAGGCTAATATTTGAATAAAATAAACAGCCTTTGACATTTGAACAAACATAGCAAATCTCTTCATTGACCAAGAGATCAGAAAGTAAAGTTGATGTTCTAGAGTTATAATACATCCAAGGTAATTAGTTCTCTTAGAGCACAGTAAATTGGAAGTAGCAGAAGGATGGTGACTCCCACCAAGTATCCTAATCTTCCCCAAAGGAGCATGTTTATTACAAACTTCTAAAATCACCTTTTGATAACATTGAACAGCCTGTGAGGGAGCCATTAAAGCATACAAGATAGGTCCATTTCCATCCTTAATATCACTTTAAGATTATCCATTTTAAATGGCCTAACTTATCTTATAATTTTATAAACTATTTTAAAAACACACAACATCTATTGGATGAAAAACAAACTCCTCTACCTTGACTGAGAACTAAATCCATCTCTACAGGTGGGGCCAGCTGGTGTAAATCAGCATAACTCCATGGACTTCAACAGAGCAAGGTCAATTTGCAGCAGCTGAGGATCTGGACCTGTATTTAATCTAGCTTGGTGGCACCATTCACCAAGTTATGTGTATTTATTTTTTATAAATAGCATATACACCTCTGTGGTATTTTCCTACCTGAATGCAGAGAGTTAAATCAAAGGAGGCTGTAAAAGGAAAAACCAACCGGAAATGAAGCAATGGCAAAGATCAGGTGCTATCACAAGGATCCCTGAGGAAACACTGAGGATACTGCTGATTTGGGAGTATGCCCTGTCTAGCTCCACTGACAAATGACTATTTAGTCTTCCCAAGGCTAAGCTTAAGATCAGGCTATTTTGTCTTTAACAGAATCTGTCCCAGAGAGAGAGAACATGAGAGAATTACAAATACCTACAGCCCAAATCCTAGGCCCCACCACAGCCTAGTACAAAGAAGCTGTAAAGCTGGTGAATCCAGCTGCCTGAGGTTCCCTGGTATGAGGAAAATACCAGGGCATATACAGCTGATGTAATGGCTCCTATGACACCCACTCCTGGCTACTGTCACAGGCCCCTGGCTTGGGGAAAGGGGACATGGCCATGGCACCACTGGTTGCTGATCTCTGGCTCCTCTGCATCTCCTTGTGTGCGCCCCACACCAGGCACAGAACCCTTGTGAGCGAAGGAGGAAAAATCTGCATGTGGAAAGGTCCACCACACACTGTTCTCCAGGAGTATGATCTGTCTCTTTGGCATTTCCTCAGCTGACTTTGTTAAGCAGCCCTAATTGCTGATTAGCCTAGTAAATTTGACAAATTCTGAAAGAAAAGAAAGAAAGAAAGACCCATGAGCTCAAGTGCCAGGCAAGTCATTCCAAGCTTCAAAGTGTGAAAATGGGGGAGAAAGGAGGGTACCCGAAACAAACCATCTTCTGTAGTATGAGTGGGTGAATGGAGTGGTTTTGAAATCGAAGGACTAATCAGACAGGTTTAAGCCAGGGATCCTTCCACAGCAAGACTGATAATGCATCTCAGTTCTGGCCTGCAAAACCATCCCTGGCCTGTGAGCAGAAAGTCACGTTCGTGCTGAAATCAACGGCGCGTTGGAACGGAACGCCAAACTGTTCTTCACTCCAGGCCTGAACCGCATTTCAGCCCATGTGACGTTTTACATATTTTCACCATTGTTCTTGTTTAATTTGTGGAAGCAATTATGCAGTCAGATGAACACTGTAAAGCGACTGCTGCAACTGTCAATATTTCAACGAAATATAGAGCATTTCAGCTTTACCAGTCCGGCTATCCAGGCATTGCCCTAAGGTATCCACACCATGCATAACTGATGTTGCCAGCTGGCTTACCTGAATCCTCTCCAACTACAACTTGCACTGATTTTTCTTCAGGCTCATTTTGAGAAAAGCAAGGCAATAAACAACCGGTCACTTGCATCACTAGCCAGCACGCTTGTGTCTTAACTATATCAATTACACATGGTCAGTTCTGTACAGATAAAGAACAATATCTATTTGCCACTCAAACTGTAGTGCTATACAGTAGTGTGGGTATAAGACATATAAACTTACAGGCTAACTCTGCTGTCACCCTGGCTTTGCACTGTGGTAACTCCAGCCAAGCTATTCCTGATTTACACTGCTGTGAGTGAAATCAGAATCAGAATCCATGGGCCAGATCTTCAGGGGCTGTGAATTGGCATAGTTCCACTGACATCAATGGAGCAATGCAGATTTCCACCAGCTGAGGATCTGGCCCTCTTTCAATTGAATAGCTATAGTGGATACACCTGCTAGCGTTTCACACGGTAAAATAGGTAAGAGGAAAGGTTTAAAGATAAACCTCCATTGTAACAGGACTCATTCCTTCGTGAATTTTATATGTAAATTTCCATGAAATCCAAGTTGTAGCCAGCTTCTAGGTCTCCTTTGCTTCCCACAGAACAGCTGCGTTCCCCTCCTTCTGTTTACCCATTTCCCTCCTTGTCTGCTGTCAGGTGGTGTGGAGAATGATGGAGTTATATATCTATATATATCATATGCACCTCAGTTTACCTGTGTGATATTATCATGCCTGAAGGCACAGAGTTAAATTAAAGGAGGCTGTGAGAGAGCAAGCAACAGGAAATTGAACAATGGCAAAGATAATGTGCTACCATAAAGAATGCCACAGGTCCCTGAGGAAACGGTGAGGAAGGTACTGACTGGGGAATACCCTCCACTCAGGCTAGAATGGTTTATTCTTCCCAATGCTACGCCTATAATCAAAAGGAATACTTTGCTGGCCTAAAAGGGGGTGGAGGGTGAGTGGCTGAGGGCTGCCCAGGAAGCATCAGTGAGCACTGTCAGGGATGAAAGGAGACCCGGAGAGAGAGCTAAGTACTACAGGAAGCAGGCTGGCTCTCCCAACCCAAATATGGGAATAAGATGGCCCCACCTGAGCTATGGATGAAGAGGTTAAGCTCAGGTAAGGAAATGTACGTATAAGAGACACTGTTGTTTTAACCCATTTTCCTAGATTCTGTGTTCCTTTTGGCAAATAAATGCTACTGTGTTTGCAGGGGTAGGGTGTGGGGTTTTTTGGTTTGGTTTGATTTGGATTTTTTGTCACTTTAATCAGATGCTGGCACAGACTTAGAGGTAAAGTGCTTAGAGATGCTGAACCCAGTTGAGCCTGTTGGGTTAACATGCTTGGTAAATAGGGGAGCTGCAGCCAAGAGATCCAGCGTAAGCGTGCTAGGCCTGTGTGTTCCACACAGAGAGGGGGAAGATAGTGAAACCTGTCCCCAAAGGGGTACACCTGAGACGGACAACAAGGAGTTTCAGGCACAGCTCCCCCAGTAACCATGACAACTGGGTTAGTCACTGGGCCAACTTTAGATTATGAGCTCCTCAAGGTAGGAAGGTGGGTTTTTTTGTTTTTTTTAACCTATAAAATAGCTTATAAAATTATGGGCACTCCTGTGGGGCTATATACATACTACTGGAAGAAGGGTGCTGAGTCTTTTGGAAAGGAGAGAGTCCACAGCTTCTGAAGAGAAAGGATAGAAGGACAAGAGAAAAGGGAGGGAAGAAAGAAATTGGGAAGGTGAAAGATAAGAAAAGTGAAGGGAGAAAAGAGGAGCACAAAAAAGCAGGTTCCCTCTCCTCTTTTCTCTTCCCCTTTTATTGTTACCTTTCAGATCACTTTCCCCTTTCCCCCCCTCCATTCTCTTCATTCTCTGATGCCACCTCCCCCACTCTGAGCAGTTGTTAGTATTAATGACTCCCCCCACTTGGAGCCAAGTCAGCTGAGGTCAGATGCAATGTGAATCCTGTCAGAAGGCATGTACTAAATTGAGTCTCAATGAGTGCCATGTTCAAATGTTTCTATTACAGATAGGCCTGAACCAAAACCGTAGATCCAGAAACCACCACAGGAAATGGGAGCTTGAAATCCATATCCAAATTTTGCCTCTGAGGTTCATCGCTAATTTCCATATAAGGTATAATTTAGTTCAAAATATGTCGGGGTTTGTCTGGGGATTTGCAGGGCAATTTGTTAATTTGCCGCAACATTTTCAATATGCTCAGTGGTAAATATGCAGCGCAATTCACTGGGAACAATGGAAACTTGTGGTAATGTTGCTGTGTTACCTTGTGATAAATATCCTGTGTCACCACAGTAGCTGGTCTCCAGATTGAAGCAGACTTTTGCGAATCAGCAGGGTCAGCATTGGAAGAGCATGTGAATATTGTGCACTTGTAAATATTTGAGCACATCTGTTTAGCTCCCTCACAAAAGCCACTGGGAAAAACTACTTCTCATTGTGCCATGCAATGCTGTTACCCTGCTCTAATTGTCAAATCTGTCGAGTTGTTTTTCTCATGCGCACAAAAATTAAAAATTACTATCCTCATTCATGATTAATTCAGCTGCAGTGCAGCATGGTGTCACACTGCATTTTTTAAAGTATTTAATTCCACTTCACAATCAGAAGAGTTTTAATTAACTTTTTGCTAGTTAATTGTCCCCCCCCCCCCGCTCTACAGGTTTGTGCCACACTCTGGGGATATTGCCCCACTGTAATTGCTTGCAGTTCCCACTGGCATCAGGGGAAGCTAGATATGGGTATCCATGGAGCTCCTAGACAGGCTCAAAACCTGAAATTCACCTGCCAATCCCTCAGCACTTCCTGACCTCCCTACAGGTTAGAGCCCTCTCCTCTTATGTCCTGTTTGCTTGCTGGGGAGATGGCAGTGGTCTAACTCCTGCCTCATTTCTAATTTATTTGGGAGAGCAGCTGGCTATTGCTTTCCCTACATCCAGCTCTTTGTATGGCCATGGGATTACCTGGCTTGCTTGCTCCTTTTACTTTAAATCTTTGAGGAGGCCCAGTAAGATAAGCCCACTGGAAATGATTTGGGGGTGGGCTGCCTGCCTGCCCACCCATCCTCTCTCCCCCCTTCAAAAGGCTGTATGGAGAACAACTGCTGTTGCTATAGCTACTTGCCTTCTTCTGGAGCCTGATACACCCCAGAAAGCTCCATGCTGTTCACTCCCCTGGAGATACTTTCCTTGGAATGGACTTTTTTTGCCACAAGACTGATGACGGGGAGGTCTGATCCTTCCCCTCCTTCCTGCAAAGAGATTATTCCCCGAAGAAAGGGTTGCAGTCCAAAAGGTCTCCCCTTTCTGCGTTCAGCCTATAGCAAAAGACAAGAGGCTTGTTGTGAAGAAAGAGACCATAGGAGAAGGTGACCCAAAATAGGACCCACAGTCCATCCAGAACTTTGTAAACCTCTGGGAAATGGAGTGAACCCCTAGAGTGAGTTTAGGATTGGTGAAGAAACTGTGGAATTTTGCATAGCATTGGTGGGCCAGCCAGAGAACATGGAGAGAATATAGAAAATGGGGAGGAACTTCCCTCCACCCTACCTGAGTGCTAACAGTTGTTGAAATCTTGGGAAAACTGTCTCTTGTGACTTAACATCACCCCCAGGCAGCTATTTCTTGTACAACTAGCACTTACTCAGCACATCTTTAGGTCTTTTTGACCTAATATTACAGGGGTCATATTTTCACATGGATAAACTGTTCTGGAACAATTTCTCCAATGTATTAGGCACAAACATGCTTTCCATCAACATCAGGCATGCATGTCTTATCTCTCCACCTGTTTTTTATTTCCAGCAATCAGATTTAATGTGCATGGCAAATCCCACTCTCCATTTACGTTTGTTTCTGTCAGTTCCCTTTGGAGCCTAAAGGATTGCTGATCTTATGGTTTCTTAATTTTGCTTTCTTGAAGAGGTCTACTTCAAGTGCCACTTCCTTAAAGTCACTAGTACCATTCACTGTCCTTCCCTAACATTTTTTTTAAGGAAAGAGAGAGAGAGCAGCTTATTCTTATCTGGGCATGTGAGGATCCAATACGTGCCCCTTGGCGAGCATTAGCACTTGCAGCAGCATGGCTATGGAGGGACCAGCAGCTGCACTGTTCGATAAACATGTATGGCCAAATGCTACTTGTCTGTCAGTGAGGAGAGCCATTCAAAGCAGCAGGATTACTCAGCTGAGTAAGGCAAGTAGGATTTAGTCAATGATAGGACATTCACCACTATTAAATTGTAAATACTGGGCCCAATAGTGCCCTTGGATATGCGCACACAACTACTGCTGAGTTAAATGGGATCACTTTCCCAGGAGCTAAATGGGAGAAGCTTCTGCTGTAGCATGGGGATGCATAAAGTGAACTTGCTGCTGCCTTTCACAACTAAAATATATAGTTCCCCCAGCCCCAGATCTGAACCTCATTCCACCACAGAGATTCTACCCAGAAATCAGTGCACTGCAGTCCCATGCTTTTAGGGCAGAACTTTGTATGCTGGGGCCACTGACTCCATCCTGATGCATAGAAAGGTGAAAGGAGCAACAAAGGGAACCTGCATGGATTAGAAAAGCCAGTAGAGTCCTCAGATACTATTCTTCATTTGTATTCTGCATAAACATCCTTATGGTTTCATAACTTTATTTTCCCTTATTTAATGTTTAACATTTTTACATGTTAACAGCATTAATGAGTAACTCATCAAAGCCACACGGTACTCTCTTTTTGGGAATCAGTTGCTAGCATAAGGCTTGTTAAGAGGATGAAACCTGCATGAAACTTCTGCAGTACTCAAGTGAAAATGTAGGGCTATTTTCTTCTCTCACTGCATGGAGATTTGCAAACTCTGGACCCATCCCACCCTAGCTCCAGCTGACTTCAGTGGCAGTTTTGCCCACACAAGGATGGTGGACCATATGCTCCACCCATGGGAGGGGGCAATAGGAGAGGACATCTCCCCAAAGATGATGGTGATTCCCTTCCCTGCATTTCATCTTGGGAGGCATAGGGAAGGGGTGGGATTCACCCCAAACTTAGTGGATTCTCAGGGACTGCTTGGATCTGTGGAAGGCCACATGGCTCTTCACTACCTCTTGTCCCCCAGTATCCAGTTTCTGGCAGCATGGCTATGCTGGAGTTGTGCTACTAAGAATGCCTCCAATCCATGGCTACCCCTGGTCTGAGGGGCTGTTTCATAGAAAAGGTAAAAAATCCCATGCTGTGGACTTCAACGACACCCCTAACTTTCCCACCCTTCCCTCAGCTCACCCAGACGTGGTCCCCACGCTGGCTTCAGACTGTTATTATGCTGCATAAAGTGTCAAACATACTATTTTATATATATAGTCATTTTGCTTTCTTGTCTATTACATTCTGATATAGCCTTCATACAATGGATGAGCCAACCATTTTGTATAATATAACCCACCCCACCCTCAACTGAGAAAAAACAAACAGAACAAACCCATCCATTGTCCAATAACTGAACCAAAGCTTGATCAAACTTCCTTGTGGTTCAGGAAGTTTAGAAAACTCAGTTCCGCATTATTTCTCATCATTATTTCTCAAAGGTCCATGAACACACTGTTTTCATGTAATTTTTGACTCCATTGGAAACATTCTTCCTTTGTACGTGTTAAGTACAAAGGAAGAATTCTGGAAGGAAGGAGAATTCTGGTACTGCAAGGGATGACTTTGCCTCCTTGGACCCATATCAGGCCTTGGAAAGGTGGCTGCTGATATTTTTGACAATTTAGTCCACTACCTGGACACTCTGGAGGACAGTATTATCCTGTAAACATGTGCATGCATTGGGGATTATGTTACCGTAGTTTATGGAATTGTCTTTATATTGTTCTTACACTTTTTTCCAGATCTGAATCCATCCATATTTGGGGGAGGGGGAGGGATGAGAAAGAGGATTTGACTCAAATCATTTCTGCAACAGACCACTCTAACCATCCTATAACTGTAAGCATCCTGTAATCATCTCAGTTGAAGGTCTTGTCTACACACAAAGGTTGTACTGTTGTAACTAGCCTGGAATAGCTAAAGTGGTAATGGGTTTTGCTTTGCGTGACTGGAGTTTGCTTTGGGATCTTTTTCAGTGTTTAATAATATTATACAAATCAGAATGTTCAAAACTTCATTTGTGCCTGTTCTCATATGATAACTATAAAAAGGAACATATGTTAAAGAAGACAAGAACCCACCTTTTAACTCTTCTGACATACATTTGACTGAGAGTGGAAATGAATAAATGTTTTGCAAAAATAGGAAGT
The DNA here is from genome assembly GCF_965152275.1 of Natator depressus. NCBI lineage: Eukaryota > Metazoa > Chordata > Testudines > Cheloniidae > Natator > Natator depressus. The sequence continues at coordinate 57,251,906 of NC_134244.1, forward strand.
GTCCATCTTTAGTAAGAGTCCTGGGTGATTTACAGAGCAGTCTAGGGGATTTAGACATCTTTTCCACTAAAATTAAAGAAAGATGTGTGTCTCAATCCTGTAGACTGCTTTGAGAATCTCAGCATATTTGTCTCTGATGCATGTATGTTTGTATGCAATTGCCAGCTTTACCTTATTCTGAATGGCTATCAAGATAAGTTAAAGCAGACAAATGCATAAAAAGTCCTATATACACTGATTTTGGCAGCAGGATTGGTGGGATATATACTTTAAAAGCTCTTAGCAGTTCCATATGTTCTAATTTATGGACATTTTTCAGATGGAAATCTACATTATCCATTTGCAGGCAGATCTTAGAAGCATACAATTAAATCAACTGAACCAACTAATTAAAAAATCCCTCAAACACTAAATACAAATATAATGATGACAATAATGAACCTTAACCAGACCTTTCTGTGCTAATAACTGCCCCCTCCACCTATCCTGCTGCCAAGGTGAGGCTATGGATTGCTTTTCTGCCTGGTAAGTGCCAATTGCACACTGGTGCTTCCCTAGAGATGTTCACTTTCCACACCAGAATTTTTTCCAGGCATATTCCCTTTCTGATTCTCCTTTGGAGAATCTCTCCTGTGGGTTCACTCCCTGAGCAGAAAGGGTCAAACAGATGTTCTCTGTGGGCTATGGATCATGTCTTTCAAAGATGTTTTGTACATGTAGCAGTTTTCAGAAGGTGACGTCTACAATTTTCTGTATTTCTGAATAGTCGGCTGCTATTTAACCTCTGTTCTCTCTGATTCAATGTGTTGTTCTTTCTTTTTTAACCATATAGGTAAAATAATTGTGAAATGTATCTTGATGTAAAATCATAGCTTTATTTCATTAGCCCGCCTCCTGATGATTTTATAGTGGATGCTGCTATATGCAAGTGCATTTTCTGAATGAAAACTCAGTCAAAAGAGATCTGAAAGACACAGTAGCCTAAAACTTTCTAATTTACAAACCTCTGAGGGTTAACACTCTACACTAAGTGTATCCCCAACCCACTGCAATATGCAAAGCTATTAATTTTTGTAGGGAGAATTATAGCAAATAGAAATACATTAGTATAAAATGAATTAGTCTTGCTCTCCGCGTGTGAGAACAACAGTAAGACTTATTTTATTAACGAAGTGCAACCCCTTCAGCAAATGGGATATTTTGCTGTGATTCATAATAAATATATACACCATTACAATGATGTTGTGCTTAAAAAAAAAAAACACCACCACCCTCTAAACTAAAAACCAGATAAATAAATAGAAGGAGTATTATTTGCAAGGAGGAAAATGGGGAAAAGTTCTGCAAAGGGGGAAGGGAGCAAAAAGTAACAGCCATGCCACCGGCACGAACAAGTTCCTGGACTGTGGGAAGGGATGGGCTGAGACAGACGTGCACTTGGAAGGAAATTCTGCACACTCAGCCCTGCTATGGGAGAGATGCCTCCTACTTAAAGGAGAATGGGGAATTCTTAAAATGTAGGTAGGTAGATCGGTAAATAGAGCGAGTCGTAAATTTGAAAATGAATTTATATTGTTGAAAAATGATATTTTTTAACATCAGAAATTTTTATCAAAAAATTGTTTTATAATAAAACTGGAAAATGAAAACAATTTGATTTTTTTTGTTGTTTTGGTTCTTTCTATTTTGGGGTTTCCTTCTTCCCTCTCCTATTTGCCTTTTTCTGGTGGCAAAATGGAAAAAGAAAAAAGGAGTAGAGAAGTAGGAAGTGGGTTAAAAGGGAAAAAGAGTTTTAAAAAAAGTGAACAAAACAATAAAAATAAAAATGAAAAAGAAAACTTTCCAAACAGAACATTTGTGAACAAAATATCATTCATTTGAAAATCACTGGAATGAAAAGTATTAGGGCTGTCGATTAATTGCAGTTAACTCACGCGATTAACTCAAAAAAATTAATCACGATTAAAAACATTTATCACAATTAATCCCACTGTTAAACCATACCAATTGAAATGTATTAAATATTTTGGATGTTTTTCTACATTTTCAAATATTGATTTCTACTACAGCACAGAATACAAAATGTACGGTGCTCACTTTATATTATTATTTTTGACTACAAATATTTGCAATGTAAAAATGATAAACAAAAGAAATGGTATTTTTCAATTCACCTCATACAAGTACTGAAATGCAATCTCTTTATCGTGAAAGTGTAACTTACAAACGTAGATTTTTTGTTACATAACTGCACTCAAAAACAAAACAATGTAAAACTTTAGAGCCTACAAGTCCACTCAGTCCTACTTTTTGTTCAGCCAATCACTAAGACAACACAAGTTTGTTTACATTTATGGGAGATACTGCTGCCTGCTTCTTAATTACAACGTCACCTGAAAGTGAGAACAGGCGTTTGCATGGCACTTTGTAGCTGGCGTTGCAAGGTATTTACATGCTAGATATGCGAAACATTCATATGCCCCTTCATGCTGCAGCCGCCATTCCAGAGGACATACTTCCATGCTGATGATGCTTGTTAAAAAAATAATGCATTAATTAAATTTGTGACTGAACTCCTGGGGTGGGGGGGGGGGAAAGAATTGTATGTCTCCTGTTCTGTTTACCTGCATTCTGCATATATTTCATGTTATAGCAGTCTTGGACGATGACCCAGCACAAGTTCGTTTTAAAAACACTTTCACAGCAGATTTGACAAAATGCAAAGAAGGCACCAATGTGAGATTTCTAAAAATAGCTACAGCACTCGACCCAAGGTTTAAGAATCTGAAGTTCCGTCCAAAATCTGAGTGTGACGAGGTGTGGAGCATGCTTTCAGAAGTCTTAAAAGAGCAACACTCAGATGTGGAAACTACAGAACCCGAACCATCAATAAAGAAAATCAATCTTCTGCTGGTGGCATCTGACTCTGATGATGAAAATGAACACACATCGGTCTGCTCTGCTTTGGATCGTTATCAAGCAGAATCCATCATCAGGGTGGTTGAAGCATGAAGGGACATATGAATCTTTAGCGCATCTGGCACCTAAATATCTTGCGACGCCAGCTACAACCGTAACAGGCGTTTGCATGGCCTCACTTTCAGGTGACATTGGAAAAAAAAGCGGGAAGCATTATCTCCTGAAAACTGCAACCAAACTTGTTTGTCTGAGCAATTGGCTGAAGTAGGACTGAGTGGACTTGTAGGCTCTAAAGTTTCACACTGTTTTATTTTTGAATGCAGGGGGTTTTTTTGTACATAATTCTACATTTGTAAGTTCAACTTTCATGATAAAGAGATTTCACTACAGTACTTGTATTAGGTGAATGGAAAAATACTATTTCTTTTGTTTTTTACGGTGCAAATATTTGTAATAAACAATATAAAGTGAGCACTGCACACGTATTCTGTGTTGTAATTGAAATCAATATTTGAAAATGTAGAAAACATCCAAAAATATTTAAATAAATGCTATTCTATTATTAACAGCACGATTAATTTTTTAATCTCGACAGCCCCAAAAAGTATTGAGACAATTTTCATAAAATACATTTTTCAGCCAGCTCTGGTGAGTGATGTCAGAGCACTGATTCCTGCGAGGATAGGATTTGGGGAGGTGGATTTGAGCATAATCAAAGCAGACACTGAGGTTTTTAGAAACCAGCAGGACCAAGTTGAGTTCAACGTGCCATAGCAGAAATGACTTCTCATTTGTTTACTTTGGGTTTTCTAGTTAGCATGAGTGGCATAATGCAATTCAGACAACTAACTTAAATACGTGAAAGGCCTTGATGTCAGTGCCTAGAAAAAATAACTCTATTAGAAACAAGGTAAATCAATTTCTCCCAGGATACAAAACATTCAGGTCATGTACTTCCTCACATATTGTGACTGACATGTTCACTTTACCTTTAATCTATAGCACCAGCATGTTACTTTTAGGACACAATAGCACTTTCCCTGTGTCAGAGACATCAGCAAATTAGCTTCCTATTGTCTTGATAGCACATGGCATTGAAGGGGACACTAGACTTCTAAAACCAGAAAGAAGTGCTAGATGATGTGGCTCTTTTAACACTGAGCTGAACAGCTTGTGAACCATTTCTAGCTAAAAGTGTCAGCTACGATTAGCACAAACATCAAACAAAGAGAAAACAAACAGCTATTGTATGGGCAGAAATGGATTTTCAGAATTCTGCAGTAAATAAAATAATGTGCTGTCTTAGTCAGTGCCCCTGTGATGATACAGTTTGCAGAATTTTTACGGGCAGGCTGCCATACTTATTTTCATTTATCTGCCTCAAAGCACCATTTCAAAAAGTGCAAAAGCATGTTGTTGATCGAGTAGATTGTTTATAGCTGAACTGAGTATTTCAGAACAACATGCATTGTAATAAAGTGGGGGAGGGGAGACAGACGCATACACAGCTGCAGCTTCTTGAATCCTTTGTCAAAAATGACTGCCAGAAAGCCAAGGAGTATTTATTCTGTCTTAGGAAATGCAATAAGCGAATCCCTTCCAACCACATTAGGTGACAGGAATGGACAAAAGCCATAAAATCCACTAGGTCTAGACTTCCTAAAACGCTTTTCCTGCACCTTGTGCCCATATTGCCACCCCCTTTATGGTGCTGACCTTTGACATGTGCTTTGCTATCCAGTGATGATCTGGCTGATGGTAAATCCTGGATATCCACCACCCCTGTGCACCTTTTGAGGTTTATTGCCACTGTAACTAGAGGTCTTAGGGAGCAAACATCAACAGAAGACTTTTTGTGATAAGCAATCTTTTGGGAAGGAAAATGTATTTGAAAATAATTGTATAAATTAACCCCAAATCACTGCTGTAAGAACAAATGGATGCTCCCTAATACCTTGCTTGGTACACACCATAGCTTCAGTGATCCAGTCATTCAGTGACAATGATGGAAGCCAACATGATCTACTCCAAATAGGGTGATCAGACAGCAAGTGTGAAAAATCAGGACAGTGGGTGGCAGGTAATAGGAGCCCATATAAACAAAAGCTCCAAATATTGGGACATCTGGTCACCCTAATTCCAAATGCAAGATCTTAACACGCCAGAGAGGCCACAGCAAAAGCGAGGAGGGGACTTAACATGACTTTAGGAGATAAAGCTATTTGCTAACCTGACTCTGAATTCACAGAGATTCCAAAGCCAACCCACAAGCAGCGGGTCTGTGATTGCTGTGGCAAACAGCAGCACACAAGGCATGCGGCTCCAGCGGTTCTGATCACTAATAAGAGTTCGTTTCCCCAGCACACACAAGACTACGATGACAAAGGAGGACACTAGCTCCCACAAGACCTCAGTTATTCAAATCTAAACAAATACCAGACTGAAAAATACAACCGTTGCAGGGTGCTTGGGCCACTGATCTACGTAAATGTAAATCCTTGCCCCGCCCCCACTTCAGGCCTGGCTCCCATAGTAACCTTCCACATATAGTGCCCACAGAGGTTGGCGTGGAAATGAGTTCCGTATGAGGAGGCACTCTCGCCTGCCCGCTCACCTCACTGGACCCCTGGGCAGGGGCGGAGGGCCAAAGTGAGGCCCTCTGCACTGGGGTGAGTTTCACCCAGTGTGTGATTGGAGTAACTTTGGTTCCTGCCAGTTTGCTCAGCAGACATTTGGAGTGTTCACAGGATATTCTTTATGGCTCGATCCTGCCTGGCACAAATTACTCCCCAGTTTTGCTGAGCACCCTCAGGTTCCCTGGGAATCAGTGGTGGGGAAGGCACTCAGCACCCCACAGCAGGGCTTGGTACTTTACCACATCGAGCCCTGTTTGCTGATTTCCGTCATTTTCAGATGCCATATTTTCTACATTAATATTGAACCCACCAAGTCTTTCAAGGCCCATCTTTCCAAACCTCAAGTTCCCAGATGCTTTTTAATACCCTTCTCAATGGTGCAATAAAAGCTGGATATTTTATTACTTCTATGAATTATTATCCTAATTTATAATTTGCCAGACTTTTTTTTTTTGTTAAACGTCAAAATCTGGACTGTATTTTGCCGACACCAAAATATGCTGCACCCATCACATTTTTTTTCCTCTGAAAACCTGTAGCCTAATTTTTAAACAGACAAGAAGAGGATTTTTCTGAAAGGGCACAGTATCTTCATCTCATTGTCACGGACGTTGTTTTACATCTTTCCACGGAATGCGTAAAGGAGTTCCTAAAATAAAGAAGATAACCTAGAAACGTACACAAAAGATTGAAGCTGAATTAATTGGTTATGAAATCTTCTGAACTTTGATGTAATGTACACTTCTGGGACGAGTCACAGGGAGCCATATTTTTTAAATAAAAGCATCAAGCACCTCAGTTATCTGGAATGCATGTGCTGGGCAAAGTTGGAAGCCTTGGAACATGTGCACACACAGTAGACACCTAAGTCCAGGGAGTGAAACACATTCAGGGTCTGGTTCAAGCCTATGGGAGTCAATGAGAGTCTTTCATAGAAAGGTAGGGCTAATAGGGACCTCAAGGGCTCATTTAGTCTATCGCCCTGCACTGAGGATCAGGCCTTCAAACAGTAAGGCCCAGATCCTCAAAGGGATTTAGGCACCTTCGATGGCTAAATACCTTTGAGGATCTAGGCCCAACTTCCTACTGTGATATGCTACAGGCTTGACATGAGCCTAGGGTTGCCAGCTTTGTAATGTTTAAAAACTGGACACTCCAGCAGAGTGCTGGAACCTCCCCTGCCCCGCCTCTTCCCCCGATGCCCCATCTCATCTCTTCCCCAAGGCCCCGCCCCCATTTACTTCTCTTCCCTCCTCCCCTCGTTGCTCGCTGCTCTTCCCTTCTCCCCGCCCCCGATCCAGGCTGGGTCGGGAGGGACTCTCCTGTGGAGCCAGGGCTGGGAGCTGCAGCTGCCTAACGTGGGCAGGAGGTGGACCCAGCGGAGCAGGGGTTGGCGCAGGGGATGACCCAGTGCCTCCTGCCTCCCCCGTCTGCAGTAATCGGACTTTGGGTGTCCAGTCAGTAGATCTGACTGGACACTGCCAGGTCCCCTTTTCAATCAGACTTTCCAGTCAAAAACCAGACACCTGACCACCCTCCAATGAGCCAGAACAACAAGCTGAGTTTCAACTGCAGTGATGTAGTAGGTGGATGCACGCAAAGACAATCCAAGCGTCCAATGGGGGTCATGGAAGCTGTTTGCATGGACAGAGCATATTAAATAGTCCTAACACTCTAGGGACTTGCCTAGACTGGGAAAATGATCTGTTACTAACAACGGGTGTTAGCAGTGGGGTGCAGCTGAACTGATATGGAACATGGTTGATATGCTGTGCAGGACAAGAAAAAAAAACCGTGTTTGGATTCATTTGAAAAAAAGTGAGGTTTTATTAATTTACAACCCATTTTCAGATCTGTGAAAACGAAGAGCTTTCAAATTGTCAACGCAATTTTAAGGCTGGAAGTAGCAAGGACTAATTCTAGTTCCTTTTTCTTGTTGTTATTCTGTTATGAACAAAGCCAAAGAAAGTCTCGGCGAGTCTACCAGAGCAAACTCTTTGGAAGATGTTCAGTATAACTGTATTTTGCTGAATACCTGCTCTATGCTTTTGACTGTAACTAGCTTGACAGTTGACGAAGTAAAAATCTCTTTTTTCATCCCATCTCACAATTCGAGAACCAGAGACTTGGGAAAAGTAATATTACAACCTCCTTCCAACGTATTCAGTACAGTTTACTGAAATGGTTCACTTGAATCATACAGTTTCATTTTTAGCTTGAGAAAGAGAGCTGGGAAGTGCAAATTTCCTTCAGAATTCAGGGATCCTCATTTCCCAATACTTTATACCCTTTCACCCTAGATATGGAGTGTCACAGCCAACACCCTGCTAATGGGGACTACAAGGCACTTCCTTCAAAGCACATCAGTTCCACCTTGTAAACTGTAATTTAATACAGAGGCTAAAAGATTTCCGCTCTGTCTGTACAGTAGCTGGCACAACGGGGCCCTGATTCAGGTCTAGGGCTCCTGAGCACAACTGCAATGCAAATAAATAATAATACACTGCTGTGTAAAATACAAGACTGTCTGAGAAAGACATTTCCTCAGATGCTCAGGAATTATAAATGGCTTCTCATCCAACTGTGATGAGGAAAAAACTGCCTAAATCCAGCAAAAAAGGAGAGATGGCATCGCCCTACGTGACAATCTGCCACCGAATGAGGAATGGACAGTGCTGACAAATGGACACAAGGGATGAGACCCCAAGCACCGTATGTAATCCTACCACAGGCAGGTTGTTCCTGCCTCTGACCAATACCAGAGGGGTCTGTCTTTTTCTTGCACATTGGCATCACTGCTACAGCTTGTCAAGGCAATAAAATCTCAGAGAACTGAAATGGCTTGTGTGTCTGCAACACTGTCCTCTACTGGATGGACTCAGAACAACTTCACTGTGTACCAAAGCCCCTAAGGCTTTCTTTTAAGTAAGCTAGTGGGGGCCTGGGCTTTATCTGAGTTCTAGCTTAGCTGTGAGCATTAATTTGCAAGTGGCCAAGGTGTTCATCATTATGACAATTGTCAAGTTCTTAGCTGAGCTTTTAAACAAATTTAAAAAAAAAAGAAAAAAGAAAAAAAAAAAAGACTGACGTGACTTATTAAATCAGAACTAAAGGAGTACTTATGGCACTTTAGAGACTAACAAATTTATTTGAGTATAAGCTTTTGTGAGCTACAGCTCACTTCATCGGATGCATGCAGTGGAAAATACAGTGGGGAGATTTATATACACAGAGAACATGAAACAATGGGTGTTACCATACACACTAACAAAAGTGATCAGGTGAGGTGAGCTATTACCAGCAGGAGAGCAGGGGGAGGACCTTTTGTAGTGATAAGCAAGGTGGGCCAGTTCTAGCAGTTGACAAGAATGTGTGAGGAACAGTTGGGGGGGGGGAAGGGGGAGAGGAGAGAATAAACATGGGGAAATAGTTTTACTTTGTGTAATGACACATCCACTCCCAATCTTTATTCAAGCCTAAGTTAATTGTATCCAGTTTGCAAATTAATTCGAAGTCAGCAGTCTCTCGTTGGAGTCTGAAACAGGAATAGAATATGCTGCATATGTGCAATGTCATGACATTAATGTTGCTCTTGAAAACCTTCACTGGTGCATTTTCTGACTTCCTGTGGTTTCAACTGTATAGACCTAGTGTTGCCTCAATGCACTTAATTTCTTGGTTTGAGAAAACAAGGAAAAAATGTCCTGTGTTTAATAATGTTAGCATGAAGATGGCAGGAATTAGGTTGGGAAGTTATTTATGATTTGTATTGAGGTAGTATCTAGCAGGCCCAATCATAGACTAGAGCCCCATTTTGCTAGGTGCTGTACAAACCCATAACAAAGACAGTCCCTGCCCCAAGGAGCTTACAATTTAAGTATATGACACAAGACAACAGAATGGAACAGACAGATGGGAGGGATCACAGAGAAACAATGAGACAACACTAGTCAGCATGAAAAGCAATGTTCAGAGCTCACCACCTGTTCAGCCATTGTTGACGGGTTCTTGTTGTTTTCTGTTTATTTGTTTTTGGTGAGCATGACAGCAGAGGGGAGAGAGTTTTAAGGAGGGATTTGAAGGACAATGTGGTGGCTTTGTGGTTGTTACCAGGGACTGCTTCCACATTTGAGGGACCACCTGGGAGAATGCACGAAAGTGCTTGTTTGAACATTTAACAAACAGACTCTGGAGACTGGTGCCACTGGCACAGCGGATGCAGGGGTCGACACCTGGGTAGCATATCAGAGATGAAAGGCGGGGCGAGGATGGGCCGTGAAGGGCCTGGAGAGGAAAGATGAGACATTTGTGTTTGCTGCAGCAGAGAAGGGGGAGCCACTTCATTTCAGTGAATAGGCTGTGATGGGGGATGTTCTCACCTTTACTGCTGTGGATAATTTTCTATCACAGTTTACATTGTGTCTTCATAACAGGAAAATACAAAGTTGTTCTAAAATAAAAGCTCTATATCTTCTGAGTGTTTCCAGATGCAGATGTTCATTAATAGCCAGGAGAAGGAACAAGTTGATATTTCAATTCAACTGAAAACAAGCTCATTTGTTTTGGATTTTGTGTTTCTTGTATATAGTGTCAACACTGGATTAAATCTGTCCAGTTCTGTAGGAGGGTTGAAGAAGCTTGCTTTCCTCTGATAGAATGTAAACTTTTCTATGCATTCTGCTTCTGTCAAGAGTCTTACTTGGAACCTCTTCCATCTCCTCCATTGCTCCTTTTTCTGGATGACTAATCCTGCCTTCTTGTCCCAGGATTTGTACCATTTCATACCCAATTCTTTCTTTGTCCTATAACAGCATTTGGAGGTCTAAATACTTCTTATTCTTCCAAAACTCAAGCTTCTTCCATAATGAAGATAAGAGACACCAATTATGACACTTTTATGGCAGGCCCATGGGTGCACAAATACACCCAGATGCTGCTACTTTCCTCCTTTCTCTGGAGGTCTGAGGCATAATGGCTGTAAGCTGAACATTTTGGATCCTCAGAGATATATTGTGCTTGGTTTAGGGGGGAAGATTCAGTTGCGTTTTGATTTAATCTGAAGGGGTTCACTCACCCTCTTTATTAACAGTATGTACTGGGGTTTGATAGTGTTCACTTACATTGTAAGAAAAATAATGGTCTCCCCTTCAAGAATAATGGGGACAAATTCTATGGTGTGGGGTATGCAGGAAATCAGACTAGATTATCAGAGTGCTCCCTTTTGGCCTTACAACCTATAAACAGAATCAAGTTTGAAAAAGGAGGTCCCACAGAGTCCATACCCAGTGTCTAATTCTGGCACCCACAATCCTCAAGCACAATTCCTATTGCTATCAAGATCACTCGCTTAGTTCAAAAGTTGGTTTGTGCCAGGATGCTACAATATCAGTGAGAGTACTGTGAAGCACTGCTCAGGGTATCTGTCCTGCCTCTCACGCCAAGCTTTCATATTTTTACAAACACTTTCTATTTGTCCAGGGAATGTTAGAGTAGCTTGGTTTATGTTTACCCTTTGAAAGGAGTGAGTTAGTTTAGGTAAAATAAGAACTTCACCCAAAACGTAAACCAAGCCTGAAGCTTAGCTGAGTGTTGTAAAAGCTTGGTTAACATATCTTTGCCCCCGTCCCCCCAACGTACACCCCTTAAGGCTGCTTGGTCTAAGTGAGTTATCACAAAAGACTTCCAGGTATAGGGCCAGGTTTCTCTCTAACATCTACTTGGGGGAGGTGATGCTGGGTACAAATAGTTCCCTCCATTCATGTCAGGGCCAGGAACAATGAACGTATCTACACTGGGGCCGTGCAGGGACGGCTCCCTTCATACGCACCCAGAATTGAGAAGGAGGAGGGGCAATGAGTCACTCTCCTCACACATGGAGCTGACCAGCAACCTGTCTACATTAGCATTTTTTCACAAAATGTCACACTGTTGCAACTCCAATGGCAAGAGTGTTCACGTAGAGAAGAAACCATCAGGGGCTGGCATTTTAACCCATGTTTTCTAGATCTGCTCTGGGCAGGGTAGGATGACACAGTGGTTAAAACCTGGGAATGCAGGTTAGCTCTAGCCAAGTGCCGCTAGTCCTCCAATGCCTTCCCACAATTCCCCCGCGTGGCCAGAAAGGCCCACAATTCAATGAGAAAGAATTCACAGTGCCTTAGCTTACTGAGACACAAAGAACCATGGCATATGTTTGAGTCCTAGTGACACACATGAGGAGTGGAGGACCAGTTTGGACGCAGAACTCAAGTTTTATTTTCCAGTATGGCTGCTCCCACTTGATCTAGGCTAACTTGAAAGGAGTAACTCTGCAGTGGAAGACACAATCTTAGTGAAGAAGTGGAGCTAGGATTTTCAAGCATCCTCGTTAAACAGTGTCCAACAGCATGTACACAGAGATTGATGGCCCTTAACCTCGGTTTACTTCTCAAGGCCACAATTTTTAACAAGATTACCATCCCTGATGAAGAGCAAATATCATCGTGTGTACATTACTGGCATATCAACAACTGAACATTAATAAAAATAGACCTTGAGGATTAATGCAGCATGTGGCAAATTGCCAGTACGATTATGACAAGTCCCATGCTTCTTCTTCTTGGGGCAGGGGGAGGGTTCAGGGCACAGTTTCCTGCCCCTGAACTAGGGTATCTACTGTCCCACTAGTAACCCAGAGAAGGGTAGTGGAGAGGGAGGGACCCGGGCCCACCCTCTACTCCAGGTGCCAGCACTTGAACTAGTGCTTCCTTCCCCTGGGCTACTTCCCTGTCCTGCTCTTCAGCTTGTGGGACTTCCTGCCCTCTCTCTCTGCACAAGCCAGGTGTCTCTTTACCTAGTGTCTTGGTCTTCTAGCCATCCACAGCACTTCTCCAGACTGCTCTCTGCTCCAACTCCTTCCCCTGGCTCATTGAAGCAGGGGTTTTTTATCAGATGACTAGCTTCAGGTGCTCTAACTGGCTTCAGGTGCTTTTAATTAATCTATAGAAACCTTTCTTCCCTTTACAGGGAATAAGGCTTCTCCTCATCCTGGGACTTACATATCTCTCCTCTATCACTCTCTTGCTGTCGAGGAAGCCCCCCCGCTCTAGGCCATCAGGTAACTCAGGAGGGTGGAAGACCAAGCCCCCCGCTCTGGGCCCAGGCTAGCCTGAACAGTTCTCCCTCCTGAAAGCTGCTGTGTTATACCTTCTGTTTGCCTTGTTTTGTTGCATACTTTGATTTGGTTCTTGATAATTCTTGTAATTGTCACAATAAAATTTTTTTTCTGTTTCAAAAAAAAAAAAAAAAATCACTCTCTTGCTGTCGAGGAAGCCCCCCCGCTCTAGGCCATCAGGTAACTCAGGAGGGTGGAAGACCACGAGTGTCGAGGAAGCCCCCCCACTCTGGGCCCAGGCTAGCCTGAACACTTCTCCCTCCTGAAGGCTGCTGTGTTATACCTTCTGTTTGCTCTTGTTTTGTTGCATAGTTTTGCTTTATCCTCTTTGGTGATTCTTTGTAAGTGTTACACAAATAAAATTCTTTTCTGCTTTAAAAAAAAAAAAAAAAAAGCTCTCCTTAAAAAAAAAAAAAAAAATCCTGGGACTTACATATCTCTCCTCTATCACTCTCCTGCTGTCAAGGAAGCCCCCCCGCTCTAGGCCACCAGGTAACTCAGGAGGGTGGAAGACCACGAGTGTCGAGGAAGCCCCCCCACTCTGGGCCCAGGCTAGCCTGAACACTTCTCCCTCCTGAAGGCTGCTGTGTTATACCTTTTGTTTGCTTTTGTTTTGTTGCATAGTTTTGCTTTATTCTCTTTGGTGATTCTTTGTAAGTGTTACACAAATAAAATTCTTTTCTGCTTCAAAAATCACTCTCCTGCTGTCGAGGAAGCCCCCCCGCTCTAGCCACCAGGTAACTCAGGAGGGTGGAAGACCATGAGTGTCGAGGAAGCCCCCCCACTCTGGGCCCAGGCTAGCCTGAACACTTCTCCCTCCTGAAGCCTGCTGTGTCATACCTTCTGTTTGCTTTTGTTTTGTTGCATAGTTTTGCTTTATCCTCTTTGGTGATTCCTTGTAAGTGTTACACAAATAAAATTCTTTTCTGCTTAAAAAAAATAAAAATAAAAATGCTCTCCTAAAAAAAAAAGAAATCACTCTCCTGCTGTCAAGGAAGCCCCCCTGCTCTAGGCCACCAGGTAACTCAGGAGGGTGGAAGACCACGAGTGTCGAGGAAGCCCCCCCGCTCTGGGCCCAGGCTAGCCTGAACACTTCTCCCTCCTGAAGGCTGCTGTGTTATACCTTGTGTTTGCTTTGGTTTGTTGCATAGTTTTGCTTTATCCTTTTTGGTGATTCTTTGTTAGTGTTACACAAATAAAATTCTTTCTGCTTCAAAAAAAAATCACTCTCCTGCTGCCTTCTAGCCATGCTGTATCACAAGCAACACACTTGTACTTAATCACTGAAGAGAACTTCTAATAAAGAAAACTTTTCCTTTTTGTTCCTAAAAAGGTCAAAGTCTTCTTTTCTCTACGTGACAATGTGGAAAAAAGCCACAGCCTTGCTTTCTTCATGTGAATTAAATTATTTCCATCCATGTGTTAAAAAAAAAATCCTTTTCACAGACCTTCACCAATATTTTTGTGAGATCCACAGCTTCTGATGTCTCTGTTCCTTAAAATATGAATCTAATTGCGGAACACAGCAATCAAAATTTACTGCTCATCTTAAACATTAATCCTTTTTATTGACTTCCCAGCCAATAAACTCAGCTCTGAACTGTCAACAAATTCCCTTCAGATTTATTTGAGAAACAGAGGGGCTATACTACCTGTGCATGTGGTAGAAGCTGCTCTCTTCCCTGCGGAACTAAGTTTCATTTGCACTTCAGAACTAGAAACAGTGACTCTATTTATATTCTTTCCTTTTAAGGCCTGCTTCTGTGCCCACTGAAATCAGTGGGGCTTTGCCAGAGCCTTCAATGGGATCAAGGTGAAGCAATTGATTTGTTTACAGTTTTATAGTGGATGATTTTCTACCACTTGTTGCACTGAGTGAATCTCAGTGAGACAAATACCAGTTAAGTAAAGATTCCTATTTGTGTCTTCCAAGAACTTCAGTGGACTCAGCCCAAATTGTATCTTGACTTTAAAACCTAAATTAGTCAGCATTGATCCAGTACTGATAAGCACCCTTTTGCACTACCTAACTCTAGACCAGGGAGATAGGAGGAAAGGCAGGGAAAGTGTTGGGTCTAAATCAGAATGACTCAGTGCTGATTCTGATGATACATGGCTACATTCATCTAGCACACAGACATCGTAATTCTCCCCTTACTCACAACAGTACATGTCAGAGAATAGCTCCACTGAAGCCCATTCAGTGTCAAAGAGGGGAGGTGAGAATCGGGCCCACTGTCTGCATATAGGGAGCGTCAGGCATTAAGAACTCCCTCTCCAAAGTTCTAGCGCCTTTTGTCTAGTGAGTTGCAGGAGCAGCCACATTAGCTTATGTGACATCAGCCAGCTATAATCACCTGAGCACTTCTCACATGCAGCGTTTGGCAGACGGCTGTGCTATGTAGATACACAAGCCAGCACATTAGACCATCCAGGCACACTTTTGTGATCAGATCTGGGGTGGCCCTGCTTCCCTACTTTGTGTCACACATACAGCAAGTTTCATGCTCTTGACGTTTCCCAGAAATTCAAAGTGACAGAACCGGAGGTATCGCAATCTGGAACTCTTAACTTTAGTAAACTAGTGAGAATACTGGAATGTGCATGTTCCTTATTTAACTGCGTCACCAGCTTTTCTTATATGCTGCTAAGCACAGCAGCCCAGGATACATATTAGACAACTAACATCTGGACTGCATATCTATTAGGACCGTACGCTCAGCCACTATAGATTGGGGAAAATCCAAGCCAAATGGGAATCTCAGATATTTTCAAGGGTCAAAAATAAAGTCATTTTAATTTTCACAACTCTGGTGAATATGGCATAATGGCCTCTGTTATACACTCATACAAAAGTCTCACTGCAGAAATAACCTGAATTTTAAACTGGGAAGCAGGTTAAGCATCATGGTTGACAACAGATGCATCCCAATGAGATTTTCTCCTAGGAAAGTCCTGAGCATGAGAATGCTAAGTGCTCCTGTCTTCTAAATGAAAACCAGCAGTAAGTGAAGTGGATGCATCGCGGTTGTGTTCTCACACTGATGTAATAAACTCCAGGTTTCCCCCAGTAGGTTTCTCTTGGTTTACCGCTGAGAGGGCTACATGTGCCCTAAATGGGCAGGCATGGGAATGTGTAGCTTACATAAAAAGAAGCAAACATGTAAATGTCATAAAAGCCCCTCAAGATAGTTGATGGAACACAGTCCAACTCCCTTGCTACTGAGTAATAAATTCAGAGCACATAGCGCAGCAAGCACAATTTTGCACATAAAAGAAAGCTGGTGGAAATGGGCCTTTTAGCCAGCTTTAAGACTGGACCAGAAAAAAAACAGACCTCCAGAGTTTCACAAGTATGTTTCTAGGCGAAATTCCACGTGCATCCCAGCGTATATGTAGTGTGATCGTTAAGGATCTTGGCCAGCAGCTCCATAATCCTCTCAATCTACAGCGGATTTCCAACTGATGTCAATGGGAAGTTTGCACAGTGATCACCTGTAGAGCATGGCCTTTGTGTAGTAACTAAACTCACACTTTACTATTTGTTCATAATACTGTTCCTTTACGGAGGAATGTCTAGTTCCCACCTGACCTAATTTTCTGTAACTGAGGCAGGGGCAGCAGTACCTCGCCTCAAGCCATGAACGAGGCATACACAGATCTGGAATTCAGGCAGGAATTGGTATTTTGACTTTCTTGCACTACCTTGATTTCAAGCTAATGCCTTGTATGTTCTTGGGGGCACTGTCCTTCTTAGGGTGGCCAATCACTTATCTCACACTAAAGAAAAGGAATAGATGTGGCAGTACTAGGGAGACGGGGTGGGGGGAGAGACTGGAGAATGGCTTCCCCCCCTAAAGATATTTTCCAATTTTTAAATGGTTTTCAGTTTTTATTTTATTTCAAAAATATAAAAAAAATTGCAAGACCTTAATAAACAACTTCTTTTTGGAAATTTCTGGCAAAATAAATAAATAAATGAACACATAACCTGTATTGGAAAGCCCTCTTTTTTCTTTTCTTTTCTGTTAATGACTCGGGCATCAGAGTAGCAGAGTGTGGAAGGATGAATGAAGGTGGACTGCCCAGTCAGAATGCAGTATTAATTAAGGAAATAGGATAATCAGAAAGATTTGAATTAGTACTATTGTACTGATTCTTCTCTGAGTCATGCCTTTATTATTCCTTTCCTTTAGCTGTCTTCTGTGTCTCCCCCTTCCAGCTCCCAGTGTCATCCTCCCTCCCTCCTATTCCCTCCACCCCACTTCACATGTCCGTCACTGGCGCCTCTTGTGGGCGGGTGGGGTTTCTCTACCCATCATATGCCTCACCAGTGCATGGACTAACAGATTGATATGTTCATGGCTTGCACACAGAGCAATTTGATAAAAACAAATACTTCTGCTGGAAGGCTGCAACGGAGCAATTCTTTATTTTGGAACGATAACACACAAGAGCACAAAAAGAAAGAGACAAAACAGGCTGCTCCCTCAAACACGGAGGCATAACTCAACCCACCTAACTCTAGGCCAGATTTCTGCAGACTGACTCTCTGAACGCACACTTCCCTACAGACCCCCCTAGCCTGGAAGCAGGACTAGGATACCACTTAGGATTTAAAGTGACAGTTCGTAATTTTGAACACACCACACATATGTGACAGGTTTCAGAGTATGTTAGCCGATGGCCAAGGATGTTTGGTGAGGTGCCAGCTATGCCCGTTTTATACCATCCGTGATTTTAACCACTAGGACGCACTGTCCCTTCGCGGCGGGCAGCCCGGGCTAGGCTGACGGATGCCCCAAGGTCCTAAACACCCGTGACTTTAACTGCTAGAGCTCAGAGCTCCTTCGCAGTGGGCAGTCAACACTGACTGACAGGTGCCCCAATGGCAGCACTAAGAGCCTCTCCACACCCGTGACTTTAACTGCTAGAGCTCAGAGCTCCTTCGCAGTGGGCAGTCAGGATTGACTGACAGGCGCCCCAAGAGTTTGCCCCGTGGAGGCGGCACAACTCAACGCTAGGCTCTTAGTACTCTCACCTAATGGCCAGGCTTTATAGCCAAAATGGCTGAGGTTCTTTAATTGTGTTGGCTGCTTTACAGTAAACCAGAGAAACAAGTCAGGCTTATGCACAAATGGTTACCAAAATTTATTAAACTAGATTCTAATCATGTGGTTACAAAATTGCTAGTGCCTACTTATTTAAATGTAGAGATGTTACACACACAAACAAGTTACAAAACTGAAGCCACAATCCCAAAGAAAGAAAACAAAGTATAGAGCTCTATTTCAAAATATGTGTACACTAAAGATAGGAGATCAGGTGTGGGTGCTTCTTACCCTCCTTGCATCTCTCGATTCCAGCGGTGCCAAGCCAGGATCGGTCACTCAATTCCGCGGAAAGACGAATAAGGGACAAGGCTTAGGGACCCTCTTAGCTGCAGAAGCCTTGGGAGGCTGTCACTTATCTGACCAGCAGATAGTGAAAAGCACTCAAAAATCATGGTGCTGTAGGTCCCATACTTATACCTCTATACTCCTTTATTCTCTTTCTCCTTTCTTATGCCAAATTGGGGCTGGTCTGTCTGGGTGACGCCAGCTCTCGCAAGAGTAGTTTACACTTGCAAGGGAGAGAAACAATAAGTTTCGACTACTGGACATTCCTTTTATTAGGGTAAATATTTTCCCACCTAGGATGTTGGGGTGTGTGCATCACGCTATTTAGTAGGGGCTAAGAGCCATGTCTGTCACAGCTTCTCTGTCTGCTGTGAGCCTAATCGTTGTATATGTTCCCAGAGGCACATTGTAGCAGCACACCTGTGCTTCTAACGGCTGTGCTGGAATTTATGTTAAGTGCCCTGTTGTTTTGGCTCCTGTGTGTTCCCAGCAATGCTGGTCTGAGGGGGGGGGGGCTGGCTGTCTGGCTACAGAGTAACAGCCGTGTTAGTCTGTATTCGCAAAAAGAAAAGGAGTACTTGTGGCACCTTAGAGACTAACCAATTTATTTGAGCATAAGCTTTCGTGAGCTAGAGCTCACTTCATCGGATGCATACTGTGGAAAGTGTAGAAGATCTTTTTATACACACAAAGCATGAAAAAATACCTCCTCACACCCCACTCTCCTGCTGGTAATAGCTTATCTAAAGTGATCACTCTCCTTACAATATGTATGATAATCAAGTTGGGCCATTTCCAGCACAAATCCAGGTTTTCTCACACCCCTCCCACCCCCCCCCCACAAACCCACTCTCCTGCTGGTAATAGCTTATCTAAAGGATGACCCAACACTCTCACAAATCTTGGGAGACAGGCCAGTCCTTGCCTACAGACAGCCCCCCAACCTGAAGCAAATACTCACCAACAACCACATACCACACAACAGAACCACTAACCCAGGAACCTATCCTTGCAACAAAGCCCGTTGCCAACTGTGCCCACATATCTATTCGGGGACACCATCACAGGGCCTAATAACATCAGCCACACTATCAGAGGCTCGTTCACCTGCACATCCACCAATGTGATATATGCCATCATGTGCCAGCAATGCCCCTCTGCCATGTACATTGGTCAAACTGGACAGTCTCTACGTAAAAGAATAAATGGACACAAATCAGATATCAAGAATTATAACATTCATAAACCAGTCGGAGAACACTTCAATCTCTCTGGTCACGTGATTAAAGACATGAAAGTTGCAATATTACAACAAAAAAACTTCAAATCCAGACTCCAGCGAGAAACTGTTGAATTGGAATTCATTTGCAAATTGGATATAATTAACTTAGGCTTGAATAGAGACTGGGAGTGGCTAAGTCATTATGCAAGGTAACCTATTTCCCCTTGTTTTTTCCTAACCCCCCCCCCTCCCCAGACGCTCTTGTTAAACCCTGGATTTGTGCTGGAAATGGCCCACCTTGATTATCATGCACATTGTAAGGAGAGTGGTCACTTTAGATAAGCTATTACCAGCAGGAGAGTGGGTTTGTGTGTGTGTGTGTGGGGGGGGTGTGAGAAAACCTGGATTTGTGCTGGAAATGGCCCAACTTGATTATCATACACATTGTAAGGAGAGTGATCACTTTAGATAAGCTGTTACCAGCAGGAGAGTGGGGTGGGAGGAGGTATTTTTTCATGCTTTGTGTGTATAAAAAGATCTTCTACACTTTCCACAGTATGCATCTGATGAAGTGAGCTGTAGCTCACGAAAGCTTATGCTCAAATAAATTGGTTAGTCTGTAAGGTGCCACAAGTCCTCCTTTTCTTCACACATATGTGCACACTGATGTCCCTGTGGTCGGAGTTAAGCTTTTCCATTATAGCACTATGGTGAGAAATCTAGTGTGTGTTTTGCAGGGGTATCAAATTCATTCTGAAGAGAGGGCTTAATTCTATTTTTAGCTGTGGTCTCTTGGCCAGGACTAAAATGTAGAGCTACATAATCCTGTCAATCTACAGCGGATTTCCGACTGATGTCAATGGGAAGTTTGCACAGTGATCACCTGTAGAGCATGGCCTTTCTGTAGTAACTAAACTCACACTTTACTATTTGTTCAGTTCCGTCTTGAGGCATTCCATATTGCTCAATGAGAAGTATGTGCCCTCCCCCCAGGCCCTCTGCTAATCCTGCACTTTGATGCTTTGTCTTCCCATCCTCTTTTCTCTCTCTCTCACTCCCTTTTCCCTGTCTTTTGTGGGTCTTCTCCTTTTTCCTTCCTGAATTTCCATCCCTGCAGTATCTCCCAATTTTCCCCAGCTCCCACCCAAGAGCTTCACTCCCAACCCCTTCCCCATTCCACCCCTAAAATAAGCAATGATGCGGATAGAACCTACATTAAGATGTTGTTATGCTTTAGTGTTAACATCCCAATGGGATTAATGGTAAACCAGGAAATTCACTCTCCCTCATTCTCTGTTTCAGGCTGTCTGCGTTACACTGCATTGGTTCCATTCTGATCATTTGGGAAGGTTTTCTTTAAAATTATGAGTTCTAGAAATTTACTTTAAAAAAAAAGATTAAAGTTTAGATTCTGAATGCATCATGTGGGCTGGATCTGGCCTATGGGCCTTAAGTTTGGCACCTCTGGTGTATTGTGTTATTGTACAGGTTGGAGGTGTGGGGGCTTATTTACAGAGTCTGTCAGTGAAAGTGGTAAGCGTGATGTGCGTGAGTTAAAATATGACAAAGGAAAATACCCTGAACTGGACATTTTCTTAACGGCTTTCAATGTGTTTGCTGCACGTAGGAACGTGCAGTGTTTCTGTTAGGTTTAGAGACGAGACATGTTCCCTTATGTTGGTGTTGGAGCTCGAATCAGAGCTGATCCGGTGATCTGGCCCCTGTGTTGTCTTTTACAGTAGTGCAAAGTGAATGTAAAATGCTATCAAATGAAAATGGTAGCATTTTGCACCCACTTTACATGGGTATAAATGGCTACACAAGAGGCAGGGCCATTGAGAATCAGGACTACTGAATATACAGGTAGCTGGCAGACTGTACCTTTCCCCTCTCGTTCATGTAAAATAAAGTGGCCAAAATCATCTCTCACCCATCAATTGAAACATGTATTTGCCCTTTTCAGATCACCCCCCTTGCTTCCAATTGTATCAAGATTAGACTTCACACACTTGCCTTCAAGGCCCTGCACAACTCTGATTTGGTTCATATCTCTGACCCCATCACGGTTAATGATGCCAGCATCAACTCCCCTTCATTGCCTTCTCCTACACCCATCTTTGTGCACTCTTCCTTGCACAGAACATCCTTCCAATTCCCAAGCCTCTGTCCTCTTAGGAACACTTCTTCCCAGAGGCCATACATGTAATACATGAAATTGTACCAGATTAAAGAGAGAAAAAACTAACTACAGTGATGCCTTCAGCTGGGTCCCTCAATACATCTTAGTACCTCTTGGGTGAAACTCTGGCCACTTTGACTTCAATGGGATCATAATTTCACCCTTATTTTCTGCATCCATCGTCTACATTGTAAATTCTCTGAGTCAGGGATTGCCTTGATGTTTGCATCTTACACATCACCAAGTGCCTGAAAAATAGCAAATAATGATAGCTTCATCAATCGGCTTTAATCTCATAAGACTTATTGCAACTGATGGAGCTTTCAGACTCTCAAAATTTCAGTGGAAACAGTGCCAGAAGTAAGCCCTGTGCCTGACAAAACCTAATCAAATGCACAAGTTCCCAGGGAGGCAAGTGAATAAAACAGATGTGAGCTTTCTAGACCAAGACATTTTCATAGTTGATAGCACTGTCACCTCTACAGAAAACCCAAGGTATCAAACAATGCAAAGAACCATATTTGTAAACACATATGTCCAAACTGCCTTTTCTGTTTAAACTCAAACTTCCCAGAATTAATTGTCATGGGGTAGATAACTACTCATCTGAAATGTTGTGTAGAAAGGATTTTTTTGGTCAGTTTAACGGAGGTGCTGGTAGTGGTCTATGTTGGAGGGAGAAGAATTGTTTGATAGGATTTTGCCAAATTCTGGTTTATAATAGAACTGAAATTGCATGCTTAACCACACAGTCAATACTGTACTATCATAATACTGCAGTTCTATATTGTTTTACCAGTAATACCTCTTTTTGAACAGACAATGGGGCTGGAAGGCATAATCTTCACGCGGCGATCCAGAAATAGAACTGACCTACCTCCAAATAAATTTCCTTTAGGACCCCTTACATTTATTTAGTCAGAAGGATTTTCTCTTTCCCTGATCAGGACTGAATGTGAATCATGATCTCAATGATGAAAAGCCAGTAATTCACTTCACTAGTCAGCTCTCCATCCGCTAGGTTCATTTATTAAATTAAATTCCAGCTGTTGCCTGATATTCATTTCTCTTTCCTCCCCCTCTCTCTCATACACACACACACACACACACAGAGTGACAGTAGTGCTCATAAATAAGGTTGTCGTATTTAGGCCCCTCCTTAACAGCCAGCTAATTAAATATTTTCAGTGTCAGATAGAAAGATGCAAAACTAGCACTGCTTAATCAAAACCAACCAACCAAACAAAAACCCGAAACAACCCCACAACCAAAACCAAACCAGGGCAGAATCCAAAGCCAGTTGGAATCGGCATAGTGGCCTGGGATTTAATGGTGCTTTGATGATTTACACCAGCTGAAGACCTGGCCCAACATCTCCAAAAGCCCCCTTGGTAGCCATTGTTATGTCAATTTTTCTGAAGATTAAGGGCTTGTCTAGATGGCCCCCGTAGTGCGAAATATGGGATGTGAGCTGCAGGGCTGGCTAAAATGTTGCACTATAACTGCCCTGAGTAGACCCTGCTAGCATGATCCGAGAGGTACCTAGCTCACGTTATTGTAGTCCTGCAACATTAAGGTGAACAATGTACCTTTTCGTTTGTACTATCGGGATATACACAGGGCAGTTACAGCGCCACGCTTTCGCCTGCCTTGCATCTCACATCCCATAGTCCGCACGGCAGAGCCATGCAGACACGCCCTAAATGCATCTGGGGAGGATTTTACGCCAAGGGAAAATGTTCAGTTCTGCGGCCCAATACGGGACTACATTGCTGTTACTAGCGTTCCCAGCAACTATGTGTCCATGCTTTACAACTCCCACTGTGTCCTTTCCTTTTCTGAACTGTTCTTCCAATGACTTTAAGGTGTGAACTTCATTCAGACCAACTCTGCACATGTCCTCTAGAGATGCAGTTTTGCATTTAGACCTGCCCTGGCTTACAAACCTTTCACTACAAAACTCATGTCCTTCATACCCTGCCAAAATTAGAATCTGCTACTAAACCAAATCACTTGAACATCATAAAGTTGGGAAAAAAGGTGAAGTAAAAATTCTGTGAAAAATTCTGTCATTGTACTAAATGTGTAAAAGCTGTCTGGCCCTTTATGCTTAGACCTCATCCTGCAAACTGCTCAAAGGGGGAGGCAGCTGTCTGAACCGTCCCACAGAAATCGCTTTAAACACTAAGGTCCTGTTGCTTCAAGGTGTTCAACAGAGACATCAGTGATTTCTGTGGGACGGTTCAGACAGCTGCCTCCCCCTTTGAGCAGTTTGCAGGATGAGGCCTAAGCATAAAGGGCCAGATCTCGTCAGCTGATGTAAACTGGCATAGTTCTAATATGAGCTAAAGGATCCAGGCCAAATTATAACAGTTGAGGATGTGGCCCTCAATATTGTCTCTGAAGGTAAACAGGACATTAGGAACTCAGGGAATTTCAGAGGGATAAAAGCAATAGTGTTAGTAAGTTTCTGAAATCTCCTGCTGCACCTCTACAGTAATATGTTTTGTGATTTATACATATCAGGTACCCATAGAATATGTTATCCAGATCAGCAGTGCAACTGTCCATGCTGCAGACGGATAATGGCTAAGTACAACAGCAACAATTTTCAGCATATAGTGGGTCCAGTGCAGAAAATCGTCTTGTGTTCAAATTCTATTCTCACTTGCAGTCATTTAATGCCATGGATTTCAGTGAGGATACATGGGTGCTGGAGCAGTATCTGGTCCAGTATTTGAGAAAGTGAGACAGCAAACCCTTTTCTTTCATGATCTATTAATATTTTTAAAGATCAAATATATTACCTCCTGTAGATCAAATTCTGCCCTCTCTTATAGATCTGTGTTCAGAATTTAGCCTAATATGTGCCCTTCCTTAAAGGTTTTGCCATGCAATTTCGTTATTACTGTGACGGAAAGAAAAGTGGAAATGATAGGTTTTTTCACTGTAATATGGAAGCCAATTTATTAAAAAAATTTTTAAAACGATTTGCATGTTAAGAATTTTTAACTTAAAAAACTTTATGAACCTTGCTTTTGGCATCTTGAACATCATAAAACCCCAGTGTGTTTGTTCTGCTTGATGTCAGACAATCTACATTATTGTCAGGTTAATCATCTTACATACAAATAATTACCCCGATAAAGCAAATGTTGAAGGACACACGGCAAATGAGACTGACACACTTGCTCAATCTGATGAGTTTGAATTTAGCTGAGATTAGAATTATTAAACCGTGGCTCAATTATATTTCATCGCAATGTGTTGCTAACACATAGAGTGGAGATCATTCCAAAAATTCATACTTCCTCTCTGAGACTTGTACCAAGCATATCAGGGCATAGTGGCATAGTGTTACAATAGCAATATTTAAGTCAACCAACCAAACTGGATGTGTTAAACAGTAGCTGATGATAAATTGGCTGGTCAGTATTGTAGGGTTTTTTTAAACTGGGGGGAAAAAATCAAAATTCAACTTATGGTCTTCTGTGGTTTTAATGCCATGATTTTTTAATACACCAACCTGACACAGCTACAAATAACAAGATCAGTAGTGGGCATTTTTGTAAAAGGGATGTGAGCAAAGGGGAGAATTGAGGGGGCAGGATTAAGTTTCTGGTGGGTAGTAATTACAGTGGTAACATCCGTGATTGTGGATGGCGTACAAGGTGAGGGCTTTCAGCTGACAACTTTTCATTTCCTTGCTTTTGTGGTTGTGTGTCAGGAATAGTATGTGTGTGGCAACTTTAACCATTTCACAATGAAGATTTATGTACTAATAACATATATCTGTATAACAAAATATTTGGGGAAAACTTTTTTAAACAATTGATTATGTTTATATCAAATGAAAAATTTCATTTATGCTAAACATTAATTATCCCTTGCATCTTGTTCAAGAGAGACATGATAGCCACATTTTGGCAAACATGGGCCAGGAAGAATATTCAAATATTGGAAGACCTACATCATTTACTTCCAAGCTATTCTCTCCTATTCTACAAACACCAGTCAACGTCCAAACATATATTTGTATACAACTATTGTGTATGTCATATTTCACTATGATGGGATGATTTGGTTTCTCTTCGTATTTGCAAATGGCACTTGTTAAACTAGGCTCCAAGCTTATGAACACTTACATATGTGTTTAACTTAAAGAACATGAATAGTCCCATCAACTTCAATGGAGCTATACATGTGTGTAAAGCTAGGTATGTGATACGTAAGTATTGACAGGATCAGAGCCTTAACTGGTAAGCAGCTGCCAGATTGTAACCTCATATGCCATGACTCACAATAGATGACATTCACTCAGGGGTACTGGAGCAGTTCTCTGAAGGTGGGGGACAGTTGGAGGGGATTCCACCTCTTGCACATGGCAAAATTGGGTCCTTTGCTAGCCCAGTGTGTGGGAGGACATTGGGGTGGGGTTAAGGTAGACACGAGGACCTTTCTGCAACTTTGCTGTGCTGTGAATGAATACGCAAGGTGTAGGGTGCTGGGAAAATCAGGCTCGCTGAGTTCACAAATAGGTGAACCTAGGGGCCAAAAAAGCCCAGCACAAGAGGCATATGGGGGCCAGAGCCCCAGTTTCAGCCCAGGAACTGGAATAGTGACTGTGAAGAAGCTAAAAAGGAGCCCTGCCCCCTGCCTATATGCTGGGGACGGGGACGGGGGGGGGGAGATTTTTTTCAACCCCCCTTGCCCCACTCCTGCATAGTGCCCATTTACTCTGGCTTTGTACAGGTGGTGAATTTCACCCAAGTCCTGACAATCAAGATAACATGTCTGAGAAAATGTCTATGCTGGAGATTGATCCTGATTTCATTCATAATGAAAACTAACATCCAGAGGCGCTGACTTTCTGACTTCTGGGGGGGGTGCTCGACCCCATGCTCCACCCCAGCCCCCACTCCCACCCGCACTCCACCCTTTCCCCCAGGCCCCACCCCACCCCGCTTTTTCCTGCCTCGTTCCGGCCCCTCCACCTTCCCCTCCCCCTCGCTCCGTCTCTTCCTGCCCCCGCTCCTCCCCCCACCCTGCAGTGCCTCCTGCCTGCCGCTGAACAGCTGATCCCCAGTGGGCAGGAGATAGTGGGAGGGCAGGGGAGGAGATGATCAGCAGAGCCTGCAGGTATTTTTTTTTCCATGGGTGCTCCAGCCCCAGAGCACCCATGGGGTCGGCGCCTAGGCTAACATAATTATTCTATTAATTTATCCAACTTCAGCCATATCTTTCTGAGGAGGAGATCATATAAGCATAAGAGGGAGAGGGAGAACAATTGCGGTGTGTTGGTTTTATCTCTGAAATTTCTCCCAGTCATACTAAATTGTTTGAAAATGGGAAGCATTATGAAATCTTTGCATCCTACAAGCTTTTTTCCTCAAGCCAAAAAAAGGGGAAATATGTAAAAATTATGCTTCCAATAAATAATTAATGTGTGTGAACTGAAGACATGTATCTGATTCGCGAATCATTTCCCCTAACACTGCTTTTCTTCACTGTCATTCTACAGAAATGACACTAATAGGAAAATGTGTCCCAATGTGCTATTCTATTGCACATTAAACATGCTGAAGAAGGCATGAACTTGGTGACTATGAAGTCAATATGAAGTCAATTTCTCTCAACAAGAGGAACTATCATTCCAGGATAGTAGATTAATACTGGCATGACACCACTCCCTCTCTCCCCGCTCTGTCTCATGTAACATTTACCTTTTATTGCAAGGTAACTGGGGTATTTATTACACACATTATCATAGAATCATAGAATATCAGGGTTGGAAGGGACCTCAGGAGGTCATCTAGTCCAACCCCCTGCTCAAAGCAGGACCAGTCCCCAACTAAATCATCCCAGCCAGGGCTTTGTCAAGCCTGACCTTAAAAACTTCTAAGGAAGGAGATTCCACCACCTCCCTAGGTAACGCATTCCAGTGTTTCACCACCCTCCTAGTGAAAAAGTTTTTCCTAATATCCAACCTAAACCTCCCCCACTGCAACTTGAGACCGTTACTCCTCGTTCTGTCATCTGCTACCACTGAGAACAGACTAACATGTAACAAGCACGAAACAAGAAAATAGTTGCTCCAGGTAGACATTAGTATAAAATCACAACACTGACCTTGTCTCTGGGCAAGTCTCATCCATTCAAAAATAAAATAGCATTTAATTTAGGGTTACCAACCATTATTTATATCTATTGAAGTGCCATCTTACCTATTTAAGATGAATATACCACACCTCTCGCATGTAGGCTTAAAAATTTTCCCATCTATTGTGTCATGGAAGTACAGCCTAGGCTCCCAATTCAGCGACTTATTTTCTAGCCTTCTAGTTTAAGCCACAACTTCTGATGGGGTCGCTGATCTGCTTACAAATTACTATGTTTAAAACAGGGCAGTAGAAGAGGGTTTTGTTTGTTTGTTTTTCTCTCCCCCTCAGAATTTGATAACTGCTGAATTAAAGATGTTTATTTGCTACTTAATCAAAAATTACATATATTTTAAAATTCCCCTAGTGTCTTCTGCTTTTTCCCGAACCCACACATTCTCAGCAATGATGTTGTAGAACTCCATATTTCACACAAATAGATGGGCCTTTGCATGCTCAGCATAGGACATTTTCCATACTTGAGAGGCCTATTGTGAAATCTTTGGCTTCATGGACTAGAATCATAGAAAGGAGGAAGAGATCAGGCTTGACAAGCCAGCTCCTTTAACGTGGGAAGTGTCTTGCCTATTTGTTTACTATTCTCTGAGATTTTGGAAGAATGTAGAAGTCCTCCAGGATGAGAGAATGAGAAGGAACTCCCAGAGGTGAAGGAGAAGGTGTGGACGTGAGAGGGGAACCTGGGGGAACAAGATGGGAAATGAAGAATAGAACTTTGGAAGGTGAGATGGGAGAGAAGGTAGGAACTTGAGAGGGGAACCCTGGGGGAGGGGGAGTTAGAGAGACTTGGCTGATTGTGGTTGCGGGAAGAGATGGTAATCCCAGGGAACGAAGAACTCTTTGCTCCCTCCATGTGCTGTGTCCTGATGCTAACTGGCCCCATGCATGGGATCCTGGAAACCCCCTGCCCATGCCTCCAACCCCTGCATGATGCTCAGATACCACATAATGATGATAGTTATGCCTGGTGGGGTGCTGTAACTGTGGGTATGTCTACACTGCAATCAGAGGTGTGCTAGCAACATGCCGGCTCAGGTATGTCTATGCTCCAATCTAGCTAGCTCAGATGCCAACAGTCATGAAGCCAGAGTATCATGGACTGCAGCACAGGCTCGCCACCCGAGTATGTAGCAAGGCATGAATGTACTCAGCTAGCTAGCCCAGGCTAAGGACCGTGATCCAGTGGCTTCACTGCTATTGGTACCCAAGCTAGCTAGATTAGAGTCAGCTCAGGTATGTTTACATATACTGCAGTCGTACCTCAGATTGCAGTGTAGACAATGGCCATACTCTCTATGGCCATACTTTCAAGTGTTTAGGTTTCTTTTAAATTTAGTGCTGACTTTGAATTTCCTGGGTTTTCAGGGCTTAGTTTTTTGATATCTAGAACAGTGTTGTGAGAGGGGTTTTTTTTTACTCATTGTTCCTTAACACGGTTTTAAGGAACATTTTATCTGGGATATGAGACAGAAGTGCTGTCATTCACTATCAAATATTAGTCACCATGGGAACCTTTGCAAAATCATGCCAGTTGTGTGCTGCCAATATCTGAGCAAGGGAACTCCCACGACATTTTTGGGATAAGCCCCATGTCCTAGGGATCTGGGTGCTGCAGAGGGAAGTAGTGAGGGACTGGGGAATTATATTCATGCATTTCCCCACATACAATTCCTCATAGCCATCACTGAGTCATGAGGAAACACCAGGGGGCAAACAAACTTTAAGACGCATCACAATTGCTGACTGGTCTAGATGCAGCATGGAGTCAGATGGCTGAATCATAGAAGATGTATTCTGGCTGGGGAGCTCAACCTGTACAAGAGAATGCAGCATTTGAAATGCAACCCCCATTAGGGCCACAGCAACTCAGCTGGGTAGAACTTAATGTCAAACTGAGTTAAATATTTCAATTTGGGAACGTCAGAACGTTTTGATCAGAGATAGCTAAACAAAGTGTTTCAACTTTTCCTCATTTAAAGTTTGTTTTGGGGCAAAAATTCTCAGTTGAAAGTTTTTGGAATTCAGATGTTCAGTTTTTTTATGAAAAAAATCAAATTTTTCCATGGCAATCAGACATCAATGAAAACATAATATAGTTGAAAGCTCAATTTTCTGTTGAAAAAGATGACAGAACATTTTCCACCCGCCCTATAAGGAGGCTTAGAGATAATTAAGGGGCAGGGAAATCATCCCGACTTGCCCTTCAGTGTAATGGTAGAATGCTAACAAGGAGTTCCCATGCACTTAAAAAAAAGGAAAATGCTTTCATCAAAAAATCAAACTTCCAAAGAGAAGTTTAAATTGTGTGGCCTAAAATGTCCTTCAAGTTCTTCTAGAAAGAAGAAAAGAATGACAGTTTGCAAAAATCTACTTCTACCCCAAAAAGATATCTGCCTTCCATGTTACATGATTAAGGGTCAGCTAAGAAACTAGAAATAAAGGAAAACAGATCTATCTACACATTGGCAATTCCATGCAGTCCCTCAGCTCTGCAAGATGCCAACAAATCCATTACTACAAATGCATTTTGCACCAGGAGAGTCCCAGTCCTGGATTTAAAGGCTTAATAGAGGAAGATTGGGCTGGGGAAAGGAAAACTCCACGTCCTGTTCACTACTTCCAATGAAGAAGGATTTTCCCCAAGTGAAAAGTAAATTGCTGAGAACACGCAACTGAAATAATTAAAATTACTTGAGGGTTGTTTTGGGTTTTTTCCCCAAATTCCCATGGTACTCAGTGTCATAAGGCTCTATTCACTCTACAGTTCCCACTTCTTGAGTCTTAAATATTTATCAAATGACTGAGGTCCTTAATAGTCTCCTATGTCTTACAAAAGACAGCAATATGCTGCAGAATTTGACCTTGAAAATTATCTATAGTCTCACTCATCAGGGCCGATGCTATTTTCCTTTTTAACAGCCTTGGAAAGCTGTGGCAGATAGACTGGATAGCTGCGCCACACATGGAAAATTTTAAAACTAAGGGGATGTAATTTTGGTATAAAGGCATGAAGGGATGCTACACAGACAAGGGGGTGGATACTTGTTACTGAAGCTACAAGCTAATTAATTTAAATTGAAATAAGTTTCATTGAACACAGAAAACAACTTCTCCAGATAGGGAGGAATCAAATCCTCAAAAGTGGGGGTGGAATTAAAAAACAGTAGCAATCTTCACGTTATGGCTTCATAAGCAGCTATTGGAGATGCATTAGAGATATTAGAGCACAGGCAGAAAAGGAAGAGGTTAAACTGTAGAAACTACTATCACTCACTTCCAGCTCTAACAATTATCTGATTCTGTGAATGGCCTGGTGAATGACTCTCATGTGTTTCAGAGTCTATACTGGACATTGAAATACTGGGGCGGGAGCAGCATCTAGAAGATAGGGAACTGGACTCGGCGTCAGGGGATGCAAACTCTATTCTCAACTCTGTCTCATATAAGTGGTCCAACATAGAAGTCTGCAGAGGTTCAACTAAATCAGTTTTAAACTTATTGTAGATTAACTGATGCAACTTCTGTGCGTGGTTAAGTGTGCACTTACTAAGATGTCACATTCAAAATCCGGGTAAATCAAAGGTAGGGTGTCGTCTCCATTAGGGTAGGGTGTCGTCTCACAAAACTGATTCATTAGAACTGGACAGATCCAAATGCAGGTTGTTTCTCTTACATAAAGTATAAAATCCACTGATTGTGAAATCTGTACTTGACGAAGGAATTTGGTAATTATAAATATCCCCTTGGGATCAGGTCCAAACCAAACTCAACAAGAAGTTCATTTTGCTTCAAATGACTTGCTTCTGTTTGTTATCCTCAAATATTTTTAATGACCACTAGTTCACAATGACTAAACCTTACTAAGCTCTTGCCAAGTTCTTATTACAGTTATTACCTGTCATTAATACAACACTTGATGTGTAAATCTCCAAGGACTTTCAAAATATCATTATCCTTATTTTACAGATGGTGAAACAAAGATAGAAGGTCAAGTGACTTGTCCATGGTCACATACTGAATCAATAGCCGAGCTGGGAATAAGAGTTCATGGGTGAAACCCTGGTTTCACTGTAGTCAACAGGAGTTTCCAGGTTTCCGGATGCCTGGCCCCATGCTCTTTTCGTTGGATCACAGTATAATGCGTGTGCTAGGTTAATGCAGAAATAAAAGACTCGAAAAAAAGAATTTTGGTGCTAAAAAAGTTGTCTGACACAACAATTTCTGTCCTTTTTTTTAGACACACTAAAATGCCAGATATGGGTTAAGTCACACACCATAAAATGCAATTAAAGTTGAACTGAAAGGACTTCTTTTAGAAACAACTGAAAACAAAATACTCTAATATCTAATACATTCCATTGAAAAGAAAATGAAGGTTTGTCTGGTTGTTAGTTTGTTTATTCTCCAATACTGGTTTTTTTAAGGGTGGATAACATCACAAATACCTAAAACAAAGTAGGGGTTTCAGCTTTAGGTGTTTGGGATGTCATTAACTCTTCAGGGTTCTGTGTCTCTTCAACATTTATGTCCTACTGGGCTAGTAAGAGATAAAGTTATTTTAACAGAAGTTTGACTCAGCGAAGACTGAGTAAAACCATAGCAAAGATCCTAGGATGTGGCCAAACGTTTATAATTTTAGCAAAACATAAAAACCCTAAGCATCACTAGAATCATTACAAAAATTCAAATAGACTACCGGATCAATAGCCAAACAACTGAAAAGCGCTAAAGAAAATTGCCACATGCAATAAATTACCTCCATCCTCGTCGTAACACCTTCCATTCACCCAGCTGGCTGCTTTCCACTCCTCCACCATTCTCGGGGAAAATTCTCCAGAATACCCTGAAGGTCAACGAGTCTAAGTTCTGATGGATCAGGGAAAGAGTGGGTCTCAGAGTCAGACAATTAGAGCTGGTCAGAAAAATAGGCCTGCTCCTCATGGAAAATTTCTACCAAAATAAAATAAAAATTTTCCATGGAAAACTTAGACTTTTTAGTGAAAAATAGAAAACCAAAAATGTTTGGATTCAGTAGTATACCTGTGCTAGCTTTAATTCGGCTAGCTCACTAAAATAGCAGTGAAGACACAGTAGTTTGGGCTAGTGATACACGTATGTATCCCAGGAGACCAGAAGGTCTTGCACAGTCCATGCTGAAGCCTGTGCCATCATGTCTTCACCTCTCTTATAGCAAGCTAGCCAGATTAAAGCTAACACAAATATCCCAA
Source organism: Natator depressus (assembly GCF_965152275.1). Taxonomy (NCBI): domain Eukaryota; kingdom Metazoa; phylum Chordata; order Testudines; family Cheloniidae; genus Natator; species Natator depressus. Next base: position 57,284,818 of record NC_134244.1, read on the forward strand.
GCCAAGCGGCAGATCCCACCTGCAACTGCAGTGTAGACACACCCTATGTGTTTGCATGGAGTCGAACAAAATGGTTGGGGCCTCTATCAACACACATTTGTGTTTTTGTATTTCTTTCTTCTGTGCAGATCTTATGTGCATGTGTCAAATCACCAGAGTCATTAAATTAGTAAATCAAGATGATTAGACAGAAAATAGAGACCTTTGCTATTTAATTCTGGGGGGGAACAACTTTTAAAATTCTGTAACAAAAGCATGATCTACGGGCAAATATTAAAATTATGCATACAATGAACACACTTAGAAGTGCATAAGAAAAATTAATTTAAGCACCATTTTGCATAGCATTAACACTAGTAATTTTCATTTTTGCTTTAAAAAGTTTGTCATTCCAACACTTTGTTCTTCCTTTGGAATCACTTCTGTGCGCACATATTTAGAGGGCATGACTGGCTACCATTGGGTCAGATTCCAATAGATTCAGAGCTACATGAATAAAAGTAAATCCTGCTGAATGGTTTCAGAATCTGCATTTGTCAACAGGCTGGTGCAGTCAAGCCTAGGACAGTGAAGATGTAGTTGTTAACAATGGGACAGATTCTGATGCTCTTGTTAAATGTACCATTGGTTTCAATGAGAAACCTTGCAGAATTAGGTACTATTCAGTGTGTGTAAAGGTATTAGAATCTGGCCCATAGCTTTGTTCATTGCATAGTTTTACATTGAGGAGGGAGATGCAGTCATCACTTTAAAAATATCAACATTAGCCAGCATTTATCACATATCATCAGTATCTGAGATACAACAATTTCCCCCATATTTAGCAAAAGAAATAACCATAATAACGGCATGCTATTTGTGAGCAGATGTTGGCCTTTTAATGACAACCACCATTGCCAGTCATTAATTTACTTAAGTAATCAGTCCTCTTTTTTGTTTTTTTATATTAAAAAACTATGCCAAATATCAAATTTTATTTATTCTAATCAAGTTAGCATAAATAGACGAAACTAAGCACATTTTTAAAACTTGAACAAAACTTAAAATAAATTATGAGGGTGTTTATATATATATATATATAGACACACACACACGCAACAGATTATCATGCTCATAAAGAAGAAAAGAGATACATTAGCTTGTGTAGTACCACAATATTTCAAGAGGAAAAAGACTTCAAAAATCAGATCCTAAATAATACTATAGCTTTTTGGGACAGAGGAAACCTCACAATCATTCAGTTAGCACTTAGGACAGACAAAGCATACGACCTTCCACAGTGCGGAGTTGGGAAGGGTTTATTATATAAATAACCTCCCCAAAGTCCCCAATAGTGTTCTAACTTGCTGTCATTTCCCCAGAGAAGGGCCCAATCCTGCAAGCAGTTTCGCACATCCATAGTTATTCACATGAGGAATGCTTATTGAACACTATGGGACTGATGCATAAAGTTATGTATGTACTGGTTTGGAGGATTGAGACTTTGAAGTAAGGGGAGACTTTTTCTGAGTTCACTTTGCTCCCTATGCTGCTACCTGGTACAAAAATGAATTAAAATCCTAACTCCATAGCTTCACTGATGTTGAGGAGTCTACATGTGCTCCCTACAACAGGACCAGTAGGCATGCAGAGTGTGCAGACAGCATGGCCCAGTAAGGTAACACAAGATGGGAATCTGAGGAGATCCTTGTCCCAACTCTGCAATCCTTAGGCAGCTGCATGGACAGTCTCTCTCTCCATGCTCCCCTGCTGCACAACCCCACCTCCCCCAAACCCTACCAGCAGAGTGGAACTGGGCTGAGTTCTAGGTCGTCCCAGCTTTAATTTACGTGGTTGATAGAGCTAGTCAGAAAACGGAATTATCTGTTCTGTGGGAAATTTCAACATTTTGAAATTTAAGTCCCAAGTTAGACTAACAAGTCCAAATTTTGACATTTGCTGAGGAATAGAGATTCCAAAGTTTGGTTTCAATAATATCAAAATGCTTCACTGCAATTAAGTCAAAACATAATCATATAAAATATTAAAATTCTTATTTGATAATAACACAAGACTGAGCAAAATTTAAATAATATTTTACCGCACCAACATGAAACAAGAAAGTTAAAATGATTCATTTCAATAATTTTCCATCAAAGAATCTGTCAAAATTGACACGTTCCAACAAAACATTTCAGTTTCAACAAAACTGTATTTACTGGTGGAAACCTGTTCCACTGGAAATTTTTTGACCAGCTCTAATATTTAATGGCTTAGGGCCATTAAATCTTGATCCTTTACTCATTCTGAGTAGCAACTTACTCCACAAGAGGTCCCATTGATTTCAGAGGGAGCACTCAGGTAGTAAAGGACTATTCAACAGAAATCAGGGGATCGGAATCTAGTCTTGAACGGCTTAGTAGATTATTCATATAGCACACAGAGGGTTTTTTTCGTTTTTTGTGGAAAAGCCCATCATTTTCTTGTAAAAACAAGTTCAGAAACGTCCCCATACATTTTTTACATTTCAGTGGGCATGAGGTTTTCTTTTTTTTCCCCCTCACCACACAAATTGCCAACTATACTACCAAGCAGAAATCCTAAATCAATGTTTTAAAACAAGCCAACTGTTTAGAAACAGAAAAAGAAACTTAATTGGGAAACCAATCCTTTTAAGACAGAAAGATGACAGGGAGGGAGCACTAATTTGTCTTATTGGAATAACTGCATTTTAGGTTTTCAGAGTAAGATATATGAGGCTTGGGCAGCCAAAAGGGTTAGAGCAGGGCTCAGATTTTAACACAAACAGAGGGTAATCTGGTCTGGCACGGTCTGGTCACTGCAACAGAGTATCTGAAGGTTAGGTTTTATGTTTATTAGCATCATCCAGATGGCGTTTTATGTCCTTAATAACTTTGTCCCTGACTAAGCCATGAACCTACTGTTTGACAAACACTGTAGGAAATATCCATCAGCAGAAAAGTCATTTTGTAATGAGAGGCATAGCCCATACATTTAAGGTGCATACATTTTGCTTCTGTGTACCTGTCACCTTTTGCTCTGTATACTGAACATTGTAAGGTGCTCTAGGCAGTTGTCCTTAAACTAAGGTGTCAAGACACACTGGCAGTCAATGTTCAATCAGTTGCAGCTGACCCTGTCCTCATTCCAGAGCCCTCATCATATTATCAAAGAGGAACAGGGAGGGCTCCCCACCAACAGCCTGCTGTCCCCTCATACTCTACATACCCATAATGTTCACCACAGAATGGTCATTGCAGCACACGCTGTCAATGCTGCAACAGTTCCTCCTCAAGGGACCTTCTCCTTTCTAGTGCTCGAGAGAAAGCATGTGCCCCTGGCTGAGGCATGGCACTGGGATTCGATAGGAGGGTTCCATTGCTCTGTCTCCATCATACTTGCTATGTGACCTTGGGCAATTCACGCCAGGTCTTTGCATCAGATTCTCCATCTGTCAAATGAAGATACTACTACCCACTTCAAAGGGCTGTTGTGAGGCTCAATCATTCCTATTAATAAAGGGCACCTTTGTATCTTCTGGGAGGAGATGCTATCTCAGAGTGATTGTTATTAACATAGCTTGACCTGCACAACTGCCCTCTGGCATTCACCCCAAATACTTTCTTTTCTCACAGAACCTCATGGCTCTCACTTATTTTCATGCCAGACACAAAAGTACTTTAACCAGTGGTATTTATGGGAGAGACAGCACGGCTTTGGCCTATCATCCTTAAAGTGGCCATATGTCCCACTTATACTGGGACAGACCTAGTCCCTACGATAGCTCAGTGTCCCAGGAATTTCTTTCAGGAGAAATGTCCCAGTTTTTCATTTCATCCGTCAATCTGTGTGGGCTTTTTTTATTTCTACAAAACGTTGGTTCACGACATATCGCTATAAAAAGCAGGAGTTCCTCTGTGTTTATAAAGAACAAACAATTCAGTGGAATGAGCATTCAGTGTGATGAACAGCGTCTGGAGAAGAGCTGAGCAAATAATTGATTTTGGTTCAGGCCTCCCCCCAAACCAAAAAGAAAAGGGAAGAAAAAAAATCAGCTTGGAACTGAAATTGAATTTTTTTGTTTTTTCCTCACCAAAACAAAAAGATGACCAAAATTTGTTCTTCCCAAAACAAAATTTTTGTTTTGTTCTTGCTTTGGGTGTTCTTCAGCCTTTTTGGGGGGTTCTCTTTTTTCAAAAGAAAGTGTTCAAAATAAAATACCATTTCCCAATGATGTTTAAACATTTTGTTTCAAAATGGTCAAAATGAAATGTTTTGAAACAAAGTCAAAATGTTTCATTTCAAAATCCCTGAAACAAACCATTTTGACTTTTACTTTTGAAGAAAAAATGATTCTTTCTGCCAGAAGTATTTGCCAAATTCAATCCAAATTCACAAATAGTTTCAATGCCACACAAAAAAATCAAATTAAAAACTGCATTTGTCTGTGAATTCACCGTTCAGAAAATAAATTCTCAGAAAAAAACCCATCTCAGTTTAAACTTGGATTATACCTACTGAACTTGCATTGGTAGATTTATTAGCACAAGCTAAATTTGATAACCAATGTTAAACCAATATAAGAGAGTCCACACTGTCAAGTTACACTGATGTAAAAGGATGTGCGTGCCCTGTAGCATTCCCTGCTGGTTTCAAGTGATTCTGCAGAGGCCTGTTTCAGTTTTCCTGTCTCTCAGGGCTTCATCATAGAATATCAGGGTTGGAAAGGACCTTAGGAGATCATCTAGTCCAACCCCCTGCTCAAAGCAGGACCAATCCCCAATTTTTGCCCCAGACCCCTAAATGGCCCTGTCAAGGATTGAACTCACAACCCTGGGTTTAACAGGCCAATGCTCAAACCACTGAGCTATCTCGGCTTCTTAATGAAGTCCACAAATGCTTTCCTGTGGCTATCATCATCCTGGCTTGGGGCTAGTTAAACAACCAACAGTTAAAAACAATCTTCGAAGTCCCAAAATAAAGTCCATTACCACAGCATAAAAGCTCATACTCAGGTCTGGCATCTCCAGCCACTCCTGGAGCTCTTCCTCTGTTTCAGTCTGTTCTGCTCCCCACTACAGAAAGGATGTGGACAAATTGGAGAGAGTTCAGAGGAGGGCAACAAAAATTATCAGGGGACTGGGGCATGTGATTTATGAGGAGAGGCTGAGAGAACTGGGTTTATTTAGTCTGCAGAAGAGAAGAGTAAGGGCGGATTTGATAGCAGCCTTCAACTATCTGAAGTGGGGTTCCAAAGAGGATGGAGCTCAGCTGTTTTCAGTGGTGGCAGATGACAGAACAAGGAGCAATGGTCTCAAGTAGCAGTGGGGGGGGTCTAGGTTGGATATTAGGAAAAACTATTTCACTAGGAGGGTGGTGAAGCACTGGAATGGTTATCTAGGAAGTGGTGGAATCTCCATCCTTAGAGGTTTTTAATGCCTGGCTTGACAAAGACCTGGCTGGGATGATTTAATTGGTGTTGGTCCTGCTTTGAGCAGGGGGTTGGACTAGATGACCTCCTGAGGTCTCTTCCAATCCTAATCTTCTATGATTCACCAAGCTGCCAATCCCAGCTCTTCCTAGGTGGAGCTGAGCCTTCTTCAACTCTCTCGTTCCCTTCAGGTGGCTTTAGCAGTCTTTCTTCTTGGGCAGACAGGCCATGGAGAGGAGGAGTCCCATTTGCCTTCCTCCTCACCCTTAAATAGGATTTACATAAGGTGGGAATCCTTTGTTTCCCAAACTTGACCCCCCCCCCTTCCAGTGGAAAGTTACAAGAAGTCCCAGCTAATGTTTAGTATCAGGTGACAAGACCACCTGACTCAGTAGTATCACAGCACCCATGACTCAGTGGCAGTATGGAGCATCCCCAGGAACACCAAGCCTTTCCACAGTCCATTGTCCTCGTTGATGGGCCACTTAAAGATGCTGTCTTCAAAACATGCTCCTTTGTGAAGGAGACAGGAGGGAAAATAATAAACACATTTGATCAAGATCAATGCCCCACATTTTCCCATAACTCCTCCCAGCTCTGCCTGAATGGATGAGAAGATCTTAACGGAAGGTAAGATGACGTTTGCCACACTCTTCAATTTGGATGACCCTGGAAATAGGTGGCCACACAATTTCAGTAGTGGGGGCTTTGGGACTACGTACGCTGTCCGAGATAAAGAGACACATGGGTTCAAGCAATCCTGTGATAAACCAGAGTACATTGATTTTACATTTGTAATTTTAAAGATGAAAGAGTATGAAGCACCATAGGTTTGTTATTAAGAAATGCTGCGTTAGCCACTTTCTTTTGAATTCATTCAGTGCAGCAAGTAGGAAAGCTATTTCCTCCCCCCCACCAAGAACAAGTTCTTTTCAGATTTTTTTTTTCCTGGTTCCCAGCAATTTTTGATTTCAGATGTAATGAAGGCCAATGTGGTTCTCTTCTACACCATTTCAATTTTTGAAAATAATTGATGAAATCTCTGTAATTTTATACTTTTATGTTAAAACATAGGATATGTATAGTCACTGCTCAGCATGTCCAGCGAATTACGGCTTATTTGGGATGTTAAATACAAAGATTATAAAAGAGGTGGTTGAAGTGCTGCCAAGCAAACTAAACTTAGTGTTCATGGTATCTGGCTAAATATATGTTTTTTAAGTAATAAGAGGGAGTTGCTATTGAAACTGCAATCATCTTTCACAAAAATACTGTTTTCCTTGAAGACTTCTATACAATAAAGTTATATCAGTACTTGGATACAGTGTACTTATAATTAACGCAAATATAGGGGAAAGCACACTAATCTTTCTTAAAACTGTAATTCTTTTGTTTATGAAATAATGCAAACAATAATTCAGCATGCAGTACTCACCATGTGCTGACAAAGACATCACCAAATCATAGCAAAATGTCCATACTGATAGATTATCAGTTTGGATGGCTGTAACTGGGTGCATTATCACATGCAATCGATTTATTAAATTAGCTTGTATCTAAACCTCACACTCATGTTACCAATGGTTTAGAGGTGAACCAAGGAAGTAGTATGTAGATTTGGATTAGATTTAGGCAAAGGTTTGGTGTTTGAGTTCAAATTGCAGCTACAGTTTTGGTTCAGGTTCAGATTCAATGCAGCTGAAATCTCACAACCCTTATTTATGAGATTTTAAGCTCACCAAGGGCAAGATCTCATCAGATCGGTTGATATCATGTGATTTCCGCCATGCCTAAACCCAAATGGAAAAATAGGCCTCTTCTGGTTTTGGATCGGGCCTGGAACAAGAAGTCATGGGTTTATATACCCAGATTTAAAAGCTGAAGTCCCTGAAATTTTATCTGAGGTTCTAGTTTTCACCCATTAGTAACTAAGATGCAAGATTTTTAAGTTTTTGAAAATACCTTTTACTTTAAGCAGATCACATGTAAGAAGGTTATCTAATGTAATAGCCTTGCTCACAGGCTCAAAAAAGTAATAAAGGAGGTTTAGCAATAAAGCCCATTGATATGGAAAAAAGTTGGACAGACTAGGGTTCGAGAGATTGTTTTTGCTCAGTTGCACATAAGATATTCCAGTTGTGATTTGTATGTCAGTGAAAGTCGAACTTTACTTTTACAGATCACAGCCCCAATCCAGCAAACACTTATTCGTGTATTTAAGCATCAGAGGAGCCCTGTTGAAGTCAGTGAGAGTACTCATCTGCTTGAAATTAAGCAAGTGAATAAGTGTTTGCAGTATTGGGGTCCACGCAATAATGTATTGCAGCAATTTGTGTGTGTGTATGTGTGAGGGTTTGATCATTCTTTATCTTTTTGCTGATAAAATAAAAATGATTCCCTTCCTAATTCTTTCTCTCTCTCTCTCTCTCTCTCTCTCTCACACACACACACACACACACACACACACACACAGAGGACAGTACATACACACAGGCTTCAGAGTAACAGCCGTGTTAGTCTGTATTCACAAAAAGAAAAGGAGTACTTGTGGCACCTGAGCTGTAGCTCACGAAAGCTTATGCTCAAATAAATTGGTTAGTCTCTAAGGTGCCACAAGTACTCCTTTTCTTTTTACTTACACACAGTATATACACACAAATTTTGAAATGGATTCTCTTTACTTGTACTAACTAGAACAGCTGCTCTTCAAAACTCAGCATGTCTTCAAAGTCCAGAGGAAGATCAGCATAACTTCCACTCCTCTCCTTCACTTGAGAAAGTTCTGCTCCCCAGCTCTCTGGTGATGAAATGAGCACCCACCATGTAGGAGACTGTGAAGTAGGAGCAGCCTGATTAAGAACCATCCAGAGATCCCAACCTTTCGCACCAGTAGGTGGAGCAGCAGCACCTGCCGGGGGAAGGAGACAGGAGAGGCTTGGATGAGACCTATCCATCTGTTCTCTTCCAGAGATTCATTTGGTCCTCTTCCTTCCTTGGTACGGTGAGTAAGGAGATGACCCCCAGTTTCTGCTGTTTTCCTCTCCCTTCTGGAGGGAAAGGCAGGTGAATGCCACAAAACACACAAACTTTACTTTCAGTCTATATTTTCTAATGTCTGAAATCTTTTAAAATGCAGGAAAAAGCACCTGGTATTTCAGACATTTCTAGAGGAGAAATCCCTAGCTTGCTTTCTTTCCTTCTTTCTATATATATATATATATATATATATATATATATATATATATATATACACACACACACACACATACACACTCACACAGATTAGAAAAAAAAAATATATATATAGCCTTAAACATTCTTCATTCTGGAGAAGTCCAAATGATGGGATTCATAGAAATGGGGGTGGGGAATATCAGCGCCATAGATCTAGTTGGGTACATGAACTGCTTTTGGATACATTTCTCCTCTTGTCCCCATTCCCCTCCTCTTGCTGCATTCTGTCACTCCAAACTGATGCTGTGCCACATCACATTGAAATCTGTGATGACAACTATAAAAATGAGGGGCTTCCCCTCCTGTTCTGATGTATGTTAACCACTGGACTCAAATAAACCTCTCTGGGGATGCTGCACCCAGATTAACAGCAACAGAACTAGAAACCATAACAACTCCCCCATGGAGAGTATTCTGCCTCTGCATTCCTAGATCCTTAGAACAGCACCCATCTCTATTGGTGTCTGGGCTCCTTGTGCTTCAGAGTGTCTGCATTAGAGCTGATCAGCATTTTTTGATTGATCAGTTTTTGCATTGGAAAGCCTCGTTTTTCACACTTGATATTTTCCATAAACAAGTGTCAATTATAACAAAAAATTTTGATTATCCAATTGGGAGACTCAAAAGGAAAAAATCCCATTTCAAATCAAAACGATACCAATTAAAAATGAAATTTTGTCTTCAATTGAAAATGTCAGTTTTTCTGTTTCATCCCTTCTGATTTGAAAACTTCAGATGTTTTCGGTTTTTGAAATAGCATTTCAACGTTTTTTGTTCCAGCTGGGAATGGAGAGAAATTTTGAAAAGTCAAAATTTCCTGCTGCAGGTAAACAGCTCTAGTCAGTATTAAGTACCAAATACAAATGGACGGCTATTTATTTAACAAATTTGAGGCATCTCTCAATCAAATTCTCCAGGCCTTATGCAGGTGAACAGTGCCAATGGGTAAAGTCAGCAAGGTTTGGCCCCTTGGGACTTACACTATGAGCTGATCTAATTAAAGGAATTTTTGCAGTGTCCCATTTATGAATTTTTCCCCATATTACAATAAAAAGGCACAAATCCACATTACATTAAATTTTCCCTCCAGAACAATGTACTTAATGGGATGGCTTATAGCTGGCTAAATTGCATGAAATGTCAAAATTTAACCAGATTTAAAATTAACATCACAACAGAAAATCTTTTGGTAGAAAAAGATACTCAAGATGATGCAACTGGCAACATTCAGACTTTTAATTAACGTGATTAGAGACAAGAGACACCTCCCTCCCATCACTCCCCCCGCTGCCTGTTTTATGTATATAAACATCAACAAAGCAGAACTGTATGGAAAACTTATCTTAATGTTTTGGATCTTTGAAATGAAATTCTGAAAATTAAATTTAAATTTCAGGGTTTTTGTTTTGTAAATTAGGTATTTACTTTTTTTCATAGGCAAAACTACAAATAATGTTAGCTGGAAAGAGGTATCAATTTTCTAATTTCGATGTGAAAGATTTCTTGAGATCTAAATTAACTATAGTTACGGATACTATTATGTATTGTACAGCGCCTAGCCCACTGGGGCTCCCTTGTGCTGTTTTGGCACTATCACAATACACACTTTAAATAATAAGTAACACACAACAATACAGAAGAACAAGCTGCTGGCCCTAATGGAAACTGAGCTGACAAAGGACTCTTTTCTTCTGAACATACTGGTCACGCTGGGGGTGCTTTTATGCGTTTTACTAAATGTAATATTACTATTAATAATAATGGTGATGAGGCAAATGTCAGCTGAGTGATCCCAATGATTCTTTCATAGTCTTCTTTCCACGTAAACAGGGACTTTATTGCATAACGTTAAGCCCTGATCTTGCAAAAACTTATTGCACATTCTTAACTATATGCACTGTTGTGTTCAATGGGACTACTCACAATGCATGAAGTTAAACACAGGCATAATTATTTGCAGCATGGGTGCTTAAGTCAGTTTAATTTTTAAAAACTTAAATAAAATAAGCACAATGGAATGTATGCCTCAAATGAGAGTCACGTTTATTCTTGTTTTTTGAGGAAAAGATCATTCAGGAGGGAAATCCTGGGCCCATTGAACTCAATGGGAATTTTGCCATCGAATTCAAATGGGGGTAGGATTTCCCCCCATGCCTACATAGTTGGTGCTATTGTTTGTCAAGAGAATTTCTTTCAGCTCTTTTTTTCTTCATTGTCTACATACACTGCCACTTACTGGACACACAGTATATCTATTCATTTGTCAAGGTGGCCTGCACTGACAGGGAGGGTCCTTGACAAAGGTCCCGCTGTTCTTTGCAAGCAACTCTCATCTCAGACCTGACAAACTCCCTACACCAAACACAGGTCTTGTGGTATATTTAGCCATAAAGAGTAACATGCAAGGTATCTACAGAAACTTTGTAACTTCTCAAGATTCATAATCATTGTGAGATGTATGTACAGGTAATAATTAAGGAATAATGTATCTATGCTTAAAGTCTGCTTTCTGGACTTGGACTAGTCACCAAGGGATAATATGACTTGGTGATGGCCCATTCAAGCAGGAGGGATTTATCACCAGACCCTGGTTAGCCAGTGATACAATGCAAGGCTCAATTGTCTAGCCTTGCTCCATCCCAAGACTTTCAGTGGAAAACCACCAGAGACAACTGCAAATAATTGCGGCCACTTGGAGGTAAAAAAGGAACATTACAACAGACAATCACCCCACCTATAAATAAAGACAAAAGACTGGGTCAGTATAACACAGAGGGCGGAAAGGCACTCTCATAGACTCAGAGACTTTAAGGCCAGAAGGGACCATCATGATCATCTCGTGTGACCTCCTGCATATCGCAGGCCACAGAACCTCACCCACCTGCTCCTGAGTTACTGAAGTCCTCAAATCATGATTTATAGACTTTAAGTTACAGAAAATCCACCATTTACACGAGTTTAAACCTGCAAGTGACCCATATCCCATATTCTGCAGAGAAAGGAGAAAACCCTCCAGAGTCTCTGCCAATGTGACCTGGGGGAAAATTATTTCCTGACCCCAAATATGGCAATCAGTTAGACCCTGAGTATGTGAGCAAGACCCACCAGCCAGACACCTGGGAAAGAATTATCTATAGTAACTCAGCCCTCCTCATCTAGTGTTCCATCACCAGCCATTGGAGATATTTGCTGCTAGCAGTCACAGATCAGCAACATGCCATAGTAGACTATCTCATCATACCATCCCCTCCATGAGCTTATCAAGCTCAGTCTTGAAGCCCGTGAGGTTTTTTGCTCACACTGCGCCCTTTGGAAGGCTGTTCTGGAACTTCACTCCTCTGATGGTTAGAAACCTTCGTCTAATTTCAAACCTAAACTTAATGATGGCCAGTTTATATCCCATTTGTCCTTGTATCCACTTAAATAACTCCTCTGCCTCCCAGATATTTATCCCTCTGATGTATTTATAGAGAGCAATCATATCTCCTTTCAGTCTTCTTTGGTTAGGTAAAACAAGCCAGGCTCTTTGAGTCTCCTCTCATAAGGTAGGTTTTCCATTTCTCAGATCATCCCAGTAGCCCTTCCCTGAACCTGTTCCAGTTTGAATTCACTCTGGATCCATTCACTGAGGAGACATCTTGTCGAGCAAGGGTGTTTTGTAAAAAGTTGTATCCTGGTTCCTGTGAAGCCACCGGCTCTGCAACAGAACTTTGCCGGGGGAGGAACCTACTTCATTAGCCATGAAAAGTAACCATTAATAAGGGTAGGCCCTCGTTCTCATTTTATGATTTTGCTGTATATCGTAACCATTTTTTCCATCACACTCTCTTGTTTCTAGTTACCTCTCCATGCTTTCTTAAATAAACCTATTTTTGTGTTATAATAAGTGCTCAGAAGTGCTGTGTGTTCAGCCACTGCTCCTGTAAAAGATAAAACTGCAGTACACTGGTCCTTTAGGGGCAGAGTATCTGGGATTTCTGTGAGTAACTGTTGTTAGGGGCTGAATATCAAAGGGAAATACTTCAAAAGGATTCAGGGACTGGGGTGCACCTATTGTTAACCTGCAACCTGTGAAGACAGGGCTGACGTAGCCCAGCTTAAGTGGCTGAAAGCCTGGTGGTGTTGAGGAGTTAGTACTCAGTCACCACAGGCCAGATTGCCTCTGGCTAGAGGTGGGAGGTAACAAGATGACACTCAGTTCCTCCGTACCCCAAGAATCATCACACCTGCATTTTCACAGGTAGACAGCTACTGTCCAGCCAGGCTTTTCGTCTCTTTATGCAGACTTCATTCTGGCTAATTGCACCCCTGACGTCCAGTTGTGGATGTCACGTACATTTATTACGTTAAATTCTAGAGTATTTAGTGACTTGGCTAAAGGACTTGTCTGAGGTGCATCCTTTGTGAAATATCCTTTGAAAGGGCTGTTTTAATCTGTCCAGGCCTTCTTCAGGAATCATCTGTTGCTTCCCTTAAGAGATGCCAAATTGTTTCCCCCCATTCTCCATATAAAGAGATAAATCTATAAATAGAGGTAGAAAATAATGTTTAGTGAAA